>NW_003852437.1:2826821-2924363 GCF_000181295.1 Otolemur garnettii | reverse complement strand
CCCCCGAGACCCGCGAGCACCTCTTCAAGGTGCTGGTCATTGGGGAGCTCGGGGTGGGGAAGACCAGCATCATCAAGCGCTATGTCCACCAGCTCTTCTCGCAGCACTACAGGGCCACCATCGGGGTGGACTTCGCCCTCAAGGTCCTCAACTGGGACAGCAGGACGCTGGTGCGACTGCAGCTGTGGGACATCGCGGGTAAGCGCGGCCACCTGGGCCATGGGCCCCACTCTGTCCCCTTTCTTCCTTCCCTACTCTGTCCCCTTTCTTCCTTCCCTACTCTGCCTGAACTGCCTGCCCGTGTGGGCTTGGGGGGACAGAGGCCGAACCAAATGGCGAGATGCGGACGGAGGGCCGCTCTCTCCTGACCGGAGGGGAAGAAGCCCTGGGGCCTTTTCAGGAGTCTCAACTCTGAGAACTGACAAGTTTATAACACACGGAGAGGACTTGGGACGGCTGCTCTCACTGAGCCCTTAGGGAAGGTCAGAGTGTCTGGATGACTTCCCTAAACTCGCACTCCTGGTTAGAGACTCAACCAAGACCAAAAGCCAGGTTCCTTTCCAGATCATTTTTTATCACCATCCTTTGGCTGTGAGACCCGCCTTTGGGCGGCAAATTCCATTCCACCGATAACTTGCCCTCAGGTCACCAGGCGAAGATTTAGGAAAGCTTTTCTGTAAACTTTCCACTCTGCTTCCTCCCTCCCTAAACCAACACCTGGCTCTATGCTTGCCCCTTCCCCCCAACCCATCCCAAATACACTGTTCCTCTGGCATCTGGTTTCACTTGTCCTTTGGAACAGAGAATCCGTCCTTGTAAGGGAGTACACTTCTTGCTCTAGTTCATAAGCCCTTGAACTCTGGCTGCTGTGATGGGTGGGATGTGGGCATTTAAAAAGATGTTAACTTCTGTAAAGTTTCGTTAGGGAAAGAGTACCAACAGTTACCCTGCTTAATCACTGCAGGTATTCAGAAGCTGCATCCGTAGTAGAGTATCCAGTGGGAATTTGTTCAGGGTTGGAAGCCACTTTGGGTCACATCTTTCATCCTACTGACCCTACACTGAAGCCCATATATACCTGGCTGGAGGCAGAAGGTGGGAGGTGTGGGGGACACACACCTATCTGCTAAGTATTCTAGCTTGTTACATGAGAAAGTATTGAAAAAATGTAACCTATAACTCATTGATTTAAGAGCAATTTCTCTACCACAGATATGAGAATAAATTTATGTACATCAGTGCCTCCAAGAAAGCTGGTAATCGGCTTTGGGCTCAACTTTTTTTTTTTTTTTGGTTACTAAAACCCAAAAGTTCGTTTGAAAGTCATCTTTTGAAGCCAGACACTTTTTACGAAACACTTCCTGCTGTTGCACGCTAAGGAACAGTATTATTACAACTTGACAAAGTCATGGATTCTAAAAGTTGCCTTACCATGTGACGGTGAACCCTCGGGAATCTTCAGTGTAGCTCAGGATTTCCACAAAGGCGATTTGAAGGCCCTGCTTAGAAGGGTGATTGACTCTGCCTTATTCTTTATGTAAAATAGTAATAGTATTTTAGCTATAAAATTATAGATGGGTGCCACTGCAGGTGAATGAGTATGACTAACTAGATTTTTATGGCACAGTTGCGTTTTTAACCTTCAAATTAAAATGCTTATATTTAGAGACTTGAAGGGAAAAAAGCTGGAGTTTTCTTCCTGGGTGTCACCTCTTGACACCTTTTTTTAAACAAGCCTTAGTAGGCAGGAAGGGGATATTGCTGATCTTTATCGGACTGATATACATCTGTCTAGCTGGGGAGATATCCTTGCGCTTTTGACTAAATCCAAAGTTTGAGCGTTGCTAGGAAGGAAAGCAGAATTTTAACATCTCCAAAAGGGATTACTGGATATCAGATATTGTAGCAATTTCTATTACACCAATCAGCAAGTACATGCCAGTAATTAACAAAGCTAGAGGTAAACTTATTGAGGTAATTAGAAATTATGAGGCTCACTTTATAAGTAAAGTTTTCCAGAGATGGAATCTTAATATAAAGAAGTTGAGAGACAAAAATTGCTTAGTTTTAGCCTAAGGTTTGGGGAGCTACATCATTCTGCGTGGTTCAAATATTTAAGCTACTAGCGAATCCTGGCTCATACCATTTGAATTAAGTGGTAATGATGTAATGAAAAGAAACTGAAGACCGCTCCCAAAATTTCCCCGATGGCTAGACATGTTTACCTTATGTCGTAACAGAGTTGGATTAGATTTAATCCTCAAAGAATAGAAATATTCCTTGATATCGAAACAGTTGTTGGAGCTGTCCACTTGCTATGACTAACTTAAGATGTGGTGGTATTATTACTACTTAGATTTTATTTCTTTCTTTGTTTTGCTTCAGTGGTGAGCATGGCAGTAAAATTACGTCAGTGTTCTCTATCCTACAGGACGTTGTCAAGTATGATGGGCTCTATGTTTTCTGTAAATGTAACTAAGCAGATTTAGCAGATTTAAAAATACACATAGAGTTTAATGCAATTTTTGTGTAAGAGGATTGCTGTCCCTTAATTCATACCTGCTTTGAGAATGCTGCTCCACTAAAACACCCGAAATGGACTGAAATATTGAAGTCTTTGATAAGATTTTGAAGACCCTAACAAACTAGGATCTAAATTAAGACAAGGCAAGAGATGCTTCTGATTTTCCTTTAGTGCTTACTATTTATTGTAAGCTTCTTGCTTATTAGCAACTGCAGAATTTCCCAGGCAAGGTCAATGACGGGTCTAGGTTAAATCTTTAAAAAGTCTGTCCATTTCATTCTAACAAACATTAGTCTTCATGTATTCACTGAAGTGATTGATTTGCCTTTTAGGATCAAAATTTCTTTATAAAAATCTGAACACCCTTTTAGTCCAAAGATCTACTCTGAAGCTCATGAAAATAATATTTACCCAAGCGTCAAACGCATGCTTGGAAGATATTATCAGTTGTTTTGGCTATACCTAAATCCATTTTTCCTTGTTTTGTTTCCCATCCTAAAGAAGAATGTGTAACCCAAATTCCTTGTTCCCTCTAGTATTTTGCCCATTATTAAACTGGTAATCTCTTCCTGTCTTTTTCATAACTCTTCTATAGTCTTTTATGAGCAAGAGTACTGGAGTATTACCTCTGATACTTTCCTGACCTTAAAAGTATCTACTAGTCAGAGATTAGTAATAGTTAAGTTTATTCTAAATATGAAGAAGCAGTGCTTTGAGGATCTAACCCACATAGTTATTTGTAGTCTCTGTCTTCAACACAGAATACTGCAGTAAGTTTCCTAGAGTGTTATTGGTGTCTGATCACAAACTCATGCAGAAGGCTTTTCTCTTGCCATCCTCAGCCTTACTCAAGCTCAGTTGCCCTGCTGAATCACAAACAAAGCTAACTGTACCATTTTGAATCTTTAAATCTTTCACAGTCCCCCTTGGGTGCTACAGTCTGGACTGTGCATTCACAATTGCTCACTGGCATTTGGTCGGTGTAACAGCATATATTTATTACTGTATATGGAAATTCCTCTGATAATGATATGCCTGTCAACTTTCCCTTGTGAGTATGTTACCATCCTTAGTTGTCTCAGCTCACACAAGCTGAAAGATGCTCAGGTTAACGGTAGAGATAGTCCAGCATGGATAGATAGGAAGTTCTGAAACTTGCCTTTGTTCCCAGCCACTTGCTGGACCACTCTACCTTTTGGATTGAGAATGAATAACAGGCTTTTAGAGACCCTATAATCTAAGTGCAGGGACAGGGGTAGTAACTTGACCAAGAAAACACAGGTAACCAGTGGCACTGCATGGAGGCAGGTTTCATGTCTCACTTAGGAAAACAGAAAGCTTTTAATAACATAGCCAGTTTTTGATTGGTATCAAAACGGCACAATTCTTTTTTAACTTTCCAAATGTTTGGGTTAACCCTAAATTAGTCATGTATATGTTATCCTGACCTCCCCATTTTCTTAAGCTTTCAATTTGGAAGTTTCAGTGATTCTTACACCTTTTGAAAATGTACCCAGGATTGTGTTTTTCTTCAGGTATGCTGAGGCCAACACATCAGGAGATGATTGCCATTGAAAAGTGTTTTGTTACTTAAAGTTCTCGAGAGTAGGGGCATACCACACCCCACCGTACTGAAGGGAAAAGCCCCAGGGCTGGTCAGGAGACAGGAGCAAGGGATTTATGCATTAGAGACTTTATTATTTTCACAAGAAGGAATGGATAGGCAGGCTGAGCAAGTTTTGGATTAGCTTGTTTGAATTACTTCAGAGGGCTTTAGGCAGTAGGGGTGGCCTCTAGTTGTCCACTAATGACGCTGGGGGGTGATGTGGGGCAAGGGGATAGTATCCCAGACTGCAGAAGCCTACGCAAGGAGGCAGACAGCAGGGCATAGACTCAGGATTGGTTGGCTTGCATGTCAGGGGTGCTCCCTGAGGCAGCAGGTTCTTGGCTAGCTCTAGAAATAGCCCTGGGAGAGGCAGTGCCTTCCCAGGCCAGCAAGGCCACAGGATATCAAAGAACCATAAAATACGGAAAATAAAAGGCACATTTAATACACATTCCTAGACATTCACTAAAAGAGTTTGCGAGATGAGAGAATGTGCTCTTCCAAGTTAGAAAAATTTGAAGTTTTCAGATTTATAGCTCAGAAATAGCGTATCCTTAAAATAGTCAGGATTTCACACTTAATCAACACTTAAGTAATAGAGAGTGGGCTAAGTGGACAGGTTTAAGTCGTTGAGATGTTCTCTTGGATGGTGAAAAGCATACATAGAAATGTGCGGAGACTTCTGGAGGATGAGACAAAGATCAAGGAACGTTAGAATTCTGTTCAATTATGTTTTCAGAAGATTTTTGTATTTTTGTGATTGAGTAGGCTAGAAACAGGTAGCAGGCCTTCACTGTTCTTTTGAGAGAGTTAGAACCCCATGAAGATGAATGGATAGTAGGGTTTTAAGGATCTAACAGTCTTTGTATCTAACAAGCTCATGCTCTCTTCTTTCCTTCTCTTTCCCTTACTTTTGTCCAGATATTTTCCTTAAGCATCTTCTGCAGTGGTTTTTATTGCCTTTTGATATTAAGCTAAATATGTCAAGTTTTTTTTTTTTTAGCACCACCTCCATCCCAATCACCTGAGGTGCTCAAAAGGCAAATTCTTCAGCATCAATAGAACCAGTAGATTTGGCATCATCTGCACTTGTGAAGTCCAAGCCTGGTGAGCTGCACCCAAAAGTCTTCATGGACTAAGGCTGACAGTTCGCCACCCAGCTATCCCTAGGCTGTGTTACTGGTCTCTGTGGTTCAATCAAATGGATGTGCCCAGCTGCGAGGGCAGCTGCAAATGCTGGCACTTTTGTCTTAATCTAGGCACTTTACCTCCCCCAGTAAAATTCTGTAAAGGAGGGCACTGCCTGTGGCTCAAAAGAGCAGGACACTGGCCCCATATACTGGAGGTGGTGGGTTCAAACCTAGCTCTGGCCAAAAACTTCAAAAAAAAAAAAACTCTCTAAAGGAATGTTGGTGTCATTGGCAACTAGCAATCGTCCATACTTGCACCAAATCCGAATTAGTAGACGAAGGGCTTGGAAATACACAATCTAACAAGCACTGTGGATGGGGATTCTGACTTACACTAAAGTTGAAATTCACCGTTCTGTCCTCAGCTTGGTAGCACCCTGCCAACATGCTCAGCTTCTATGCGCCCAGAACTTTTTGCACTTACACACACCTCCTCCTCGCTGCCCCCACTCTCCCACACCTTCCATGATCCCTAAGTTCCTTTCTAAGTTTCACAGCATCAGAGTCTCCAAGCCTCTCCTTCCTGGTATATGGATACAAAAGTAATTTACAAGACAGAGACAGGATTTTTTTTTTTCTCTTGGTGAATAAATTAGTCGAAAAAGAAAAAGCTCAATATCTCACACTTTCAAGACTCTGGACACAGATCTATAAGACACTTTGATTTGACTTCCTAACTTAAATCGATTTAAGTTAGCTGCTCCTTTTAGTCACCACAGAGGATGTGAATATAATAGTTGTATATTATATGCAGAACTTAGGCATTGACCACAACGTCACAAAAGCAAAAGCCCAGCTGTTTCAAATTAGTAAAAAGAATTAAGTCCAGTCCAAATTGGCACACGCATGGGAGCGGGTAATTTGGAAGACTGCTCTTTAATACTATTGCTACCATCTCAACAGCAGTTTGTTTATTTTCCTTTCTTTTAGGCATTTTTTCTATTTTTTCTTCCTTCAGCTTTGTTATTTCTGTTGACAGATTTATTTAATCTCAATCACAAAACGTGATGAATGAATAAAAATGATGCTTTGTATGTGATTTAAATAGCAACCTTGCCTTTCTTTACCTACAGTACTTCTCTACGTGGAAGCACATTTGCAGATAAAAGCATAGACTCCTAAAGTTGGAAACTTTTGGTTATTAACCTTCCTGTAATAACACTTAGCATTTTTTAAGGGCTGTTTTCTAGCCACTTTCATCCTCATTTGTACTTAAAAATCATGAGGAGTAGGAATTATTTCTAATTTCAAGATGCATAAACTGAGTTTCAAAAGGGTTAATGGATTTGCCTAAGTTGTGCTTATGCTTTTGCAGAGTTAAAGCATGACTTCCCCTATTTCTGACTCCAAAGGTTTAACTACTGTGTTACACTGTCTCACTCTCATCTTACATCTGATAGAAAGGAAAACTAAACAAACTAGGATTGTGTAAAGTCGAGTGACTCCTTTTATCTTCTAATCATGCAGTATTAAACTATGAAATCTGGTGTATGTCAAATTCAAGCTCATATGGTGTACTGCTTTGATGCCATATAGTTTTATCTGAGTTAATATAGCCACTCGTTTTTTATAAAATTGTACAAGCTAGTGGGTGGAGTAGTGGGAGGAGTAGTACAGTCTGTTTTTAGTTAAACTGCTTTATTGGTTAGTGTTATGGTGGTTCTTTAATGTAAGAAATTGCTTTACTTCTAACAGTGCCTATAATTTCGGTATGTTACAGCATAATGCTTGGGCAAGTTTAGAATGGCTTGATAAAGTATATGACTCATTGCCTTGATACCCTAAAAATAGCAAAGCCTGTGTGCTTACATAGTGTAGTCTCTTGTATATAAAACCTGGGATTCATCATAGTATCACATTATTATCTGTATCAAGTTAGAAAAATTTTAGTGGATAATTATCATCTTAGGACCAAGGACTAACTTAGCTTATTAGAAGCATTTTCTCTCTGGATTGCACAATGAATTTAAGGAATTTTCCATAAAGACTTTATACCTACTGAGTAGAAACTAAATCATCAAAATACCTTGAGCTAAGAATATGTAGCTTGGTGATTTTCAGCAGGCGGGAAAAAGATAAGCATTTATACGTGGGAAACTAACCACCATTTTTTCCTGTGGTTTTGATGTGGTCTCAGTTGTAAAGTTTATAGTTTGAATTTAACCTAACTTTAAAAGCCACGTTTAGACTACTTATCAAATGGGAGCATAAATATAAAATACGGATTCAAACCTTAAAAACTTAAACCAGTGATGAAGGTCATGAGCGAAAGTATCCTTGGCTTGTGTTTCGGAATTTAATACTTCCTTTTTCAAATCTGAAGGGAAATTATCTTCCTTTTGAAATTTGCATCAGATATAAAGATAGAGGGCACACTAATTTGTGGTTTTCCTTTAACTTAATGGGAATACATATTCTTGGAAACATGTTACTTTTGTTGTTTTCAACTCCTTTTCAACATCATTGGTGTTGGGTACTCCGAAATACTAAGATAAGCCTTAAGATACTCTTTTGCCAACATGAGTACGTACTGTAAGGTCCATTCATTTAGGCGTATACAAGATTGTGTGTAGTCTGTATGACTAGCACTGTTTTCTTTTGCTCCCTTCTAATTGCTGGAACGTCAAGTTATAATGAAGCTTCCTTATTCTAGAGAAGGAACAAAACATTTTTATAGTCATTTGGGATATTCTGGCAGTATGTCAACATTAATATGGATGACGAAGCCTGTTCCTCATATCACGGTGATGGGTTCACTCAGCAGTAGGGAATCTTACCTTGGCTGCTATTGTAAAGCACAAGGTGGCACAGAGAATGGGGTATGACGTTGGTAGGACGACAGAGACACATAAGGGAATTTATACTCTAGCAAATACTAATATCTGGCTAACAGACAGCACATTAGATAGCAAGTCAACCTAGGAAGTTTAAGAAATTTTATCTCCCTGGGATTTTATTTTCTCCTCTATAAAATAAGAAGTTGGACTAGACAATTTAGGGTACATCTCAGATATAGTAAGTAATGACTATTGTAGCATTGGTCAAAGAAGACAGCATTGCCCAGCGTTTTCCCTGAACTCATCTGAACTAGCTCTACACACCCGTTAAGGGGAAGATCTCCCAGATTCTGATGAACTTTCGTACTGCTACATACTTTAACTCTACACACACTCTTCCCCATGAAGCAAAACTTATGCAGCTTGATTTTTGTATTTAATAATTATAGACTTTTCTTCCTCTACCCAGTCCTCTTCTGTGATGAGACACAACCCAGAACATTCAGTATGGCAAGAATTGCCTGCATTTTATTTATGTTTTTGTGGAAAGTAGAATCCACGAATAATAAAGACTTTAGGGACTGAACTTTTGTCTAAAAAGATAAAATATTCTATAGAATTTCAATGCAATGAAAATTGGAATGTCAAAGTCTTTCCCATGTGTTTGATGCTTAGCCCTTTTTTAAAACTATGAGGAGCTGACTCCTATGATGTTATGAAAGGGAAAGTAATAGAATGCATAGTTCTAAAGGGGATGACTCAACACAGTTGGGAAATCGGCATCTAGAAGTTAAACATGAAGCCAGGTCGATGACCGATGGTGAGCACAGCCTCTGGCCGGCCTCCCTGCACACCTGCTATTATGGTGCTACACCCCAGCATGAAAGTTAAGTGTGGGCATGAAAGAATAAAGATAACTTAGGAAGATACTAGAGTTTCACCATAAATAAGTTTGTATAGTCTCTCTTGATAGTATACCTTAAAGAAAACTAGCAAGGTTTGCTTATGCTTCTATACTTCAGTGAGCAGTGTCTCCTTGTTTGGTCCCCCATATGCTCAGGATGTCTCTGATTACACCTAGTACGGTGTGGTGTCATGTTGCCCCTTTCTTCAAATAGACTATCAGCACCTATGAGAGGAAATCATTTTCATTGTTTCATTATTTCCACCAGTGTCCAGCACAATGCCTCATACATTACGTAGGAGCCTAATACACTTTTTAGAAGAAATGAGATCTGGAGTTTTGAAAAGAAATAAGAAAAGTAAATAAGAGCTAAAAAAGCATTTGGGAGTTGTACCAGTCAGGAAGTCCAGGTTATGTTGGGGTGCCAAACAACATTAAAAATCTGAGTGGCTTAAAATAATTACTTGTTACTTTTGCTAGATGTCATAGAGGGCTGTGGGAGTTGGGGTGGTGGTGATGGGTGTGAGGGTGGTTTCTTGTTGGAGTCACCTGAAGATCTGGGCTAGCTGAGTCCATCATCTCATGAAACATCATCTCGAAGTCAGGGTTCAACTTTGCTGTGGCAGGACAAGGTCACCAGCAGCTACTAATTCTGCTTAGAAGCAACGTTTCTGTTCCTATTTTACTGGCCAAGTCAAGTTTCATGGCTACTCCTTAGAGGGGCAGAAAAGTGTAACCCTCTGTGCATTTAGAAATGCAGAAGCCTAGGATCTTCATAGACATAGCAGACATAGTGGACCACTTCCTTTAACCACTTCCTTAAGTTGACCTAATTTTTATGGACTGGACGTACACCACAGGTACTCAATGGAAGTTCCTGTGTTGACTAGTTTGTTACACTTTCTTGCATGGTCAACTGACAGACATTTTACTGTATTATTAATGTTTTCCTCTGGAGTTCTTTGTATTAGAGAACAGTAAAGGAGCAGTTAAAATGACAGAGGGTGAAACCATGGCGAAGATGTGAGATGTGTTACTAGGGTGGCAATAGGTTAAGTTTAACACCCAGGAGAGTTTGGTGTGTCTATGCATTGTAAACCTTTGGAAAATACAGTTAATATTAGGTTATAAGGTATTAGGTTTTTTGAGAGTAACTCTTAACTTCATGTTAAAAATATTATTTTAAACATAATCTTTTTCTACTCCCTAATTAAACTTCATGTGCTTTAGAAGTTTGTGTGTTTACTTGCTTTGCCTATTGGAGAATATCTCTGAAACACTAATGGATTAGTTCAGATTTTTTTTTTCTTTTTTTTGAGACAGAATCTCACTATGTTGTCCTCAGTAGAGTGCTGTGGCATCACGGCTTAAAGCAACCTCTAACTCTTGGGCTTAAAGAGATTCTCTTGCCTCAGCCTCCCAAGTAGTTGGGACTATAGGTGCCCACCACAACACCCAGCTATTTTTTTTGTTGTTGTTGCAGTTGTCATTGTTGTTTAGCAGGCCCAGGCCTGGTTTGAACCCACCAGCCTCAGTGTATGTGGCTGGCGCTGTAACCACTGTGCTATGGACTCTGAGCCGTAGTTAAAAATTTTTTAAAAAAGAGACCATAAACTCATTAAAATAGGAAGCATATTTAACTATACTTTTAGAAAATAAGCTAGTTCCCTAAATGTGAGGTCTTGACCTTTTGATGCTGGATCATTTATATTTGATCCTAATTTGCTGTCTGGATTCAATGATTGCAGAATATATAGAAAAGCAGTATACTATTGAAGTTATAACTCAGCAAGCTAGAATGTCAGTGTAGAGCTGTGTGGGGGTCTTAGGTAGTCCCTAAAGAGCTCTTGGCCAGGTGGCATATTTCAGTAGAAGAAGCCTCTTGCTGGGCTTGCTTGAACCTTGGGTGCTTAGTATTTTCATTCTCTAGTGTAGCCGAATTTTCATCAAGTTTGTTTTCCTTTGTAAAACCATTTTCACCATTCAAAGTACAGCATATAATTAGCTAATAGTTTAAGGTTTTGCCATGTTTAATTGGCACCATCTTTAAAAAGCACAGTTAAGCTTTCATCATGCCATAAAGTTTCCAAGAACTTAATAAACCTACCCGACGCGTATGCAGAGCTTCTCTGGCATTCTGTAGATTTTTTTTGAACTTGAAGTATAACTTACATGCACAGACCTTAATGAATATCTTCGTGAATTTTTACATGCCACTTCCAATTCAAGATACAGAAAAGTCCTAGGTTCCTAGACAGTAGGAATCAGTAACTTTTTTCTCTAAAAGGTCTGGCAGCAAATAGTTTAGGTTCTGTAAGCTGTTGTGTCTCTGTTGAAACTCCTCATGGCATGGATTGCCAGTCATTTTTCTTCACACTCTAGTCAGTGATTTGACAACCCACAAGTCTAAGCATTAGGAGCCAAGGAACTGAAAGACAATTCAGAATGGCTGGCATGGTATTCCCATAAGTGTGTGGGAGTCAGAAGACCAGGAGGCTAGTCCTGTCTTCTTCAGTCACTGCCACTATCATCATGGCCAAGCATCTCGTTAGCTGTTCTTTTTGTCAGCTGTCAGATGGAGATAAGGGCCCTTCCTGTGTCAAAGACTAGTATGACAGCGGACAGGAAGAAAATGCTTTGCGGAGTGTCCTATATAATATACGAAGCAGGAGATTTTCCCCAAAGTGTTTAACATAAGTTAAATTATTTACAAGTACAATGAACTCTGTGATTGATCCTTCTTATAATAACACAACCACTTGTTCCACTTTTTGTTCTGAAGTGACAGGTTTTCACCGCCTGCTTCTTAGAAGGGAGCAAACTTGCATATTGAGTCAACAGTGGGTAAAGGTAGGAGATGTGAAGAGAGATGAGTTGAGAACATGAGCTGCTTTATCTCTGGTCCAGTCCTAATCAATTTGACTAGCATGTTCCTCTGTGCTTATCTTCTTCCTGCAAGCTTTAGTTCTTCTATTCCTGTCTCTTCTTCATCGACTCCTAGGTTTACTTGTTTTTCCTTTAGCGCCTCTCTTCTGTTAAGTCAAAGGCAGAAGTGGAGGAGATAACAGAACTTGTAGCCTGCAATACTGCCATATCCGTGTTTATGGTCAATGTGTTTGTACGTGCACAGAACATAAAGCTGGAAAATGATGCGCACAGCCCAGATTATCAGCCACTTCTGCTTCGTGGCTCATGGTTCTCTATGGATGTCATTCATCCCATCAGTTTATGCTGCTGTGGAATGGAAGATATTTGTTTATAGTATTAGTCTTAGGATCAAAGGGGTTATACCTAAATGTAGATTGTGCCTGAATTATGAGTTTTTCAACTTCTTATATTTACATCTAGGGCAGGAGCGGTTTGGCAACATGACCCGGGTGTACTACAAGGAAGCTGTTGGCGCTTTTGTAGTCTTTGATATATCAAGAGGTTCCACATTTGAGGCAGTCTTAAAATGGAAGAATGATCTGGATAGTAAAGTTCATCTCCCAAATGGAAGCCCTATTCCTGCTGTCCTCTTAGCTAACAAATGCGACCAAAAAAGGGATGGTGGCCAGAGTCCTTCCCAGATGGACCAATTCTGCAGTGAACATGGCTTTACTGGATGGTTTGAAACCTCTGCAAAGGTGAGATCTGCTTTGCTTATCTGCTCTGCTATTGAGCTCATAAATCTGAGCTGTAACTGTGAAGTATTTAGATGGATTTATGTGAGCGGCGTTTGGAAGCCTAGCAAATGCAAAGCCTCGCAGAGATATTAGCTTCAGTCTGTAGCAAGACTTTTCAAAATTGCTAATGGGGAAGGGAATAAAGAGCAGATTTCACATTACAATAAAAATGAGCGATTATTTAGAACAAAAAGCAAATGGCATTTTCTGAGAGTTTGGGTTTTAACCGAGGTGCTTCTCACGCAACTGGAGTAGAAGGGAGTATTGTCAAGCACAAGCATTTTTGATTTTTGCCAAAGGCTTAACGAAATTCAGGGAGATGCCCCTGGAGAAGATGTGTGTCACATGCAGGACCAATGAAAGCATTGAAAAGGTCAGAGAAAAGATTTATGCAGATGATGTTTGAGGAGTTTTAGATTAACTCTGTATGGAAGAATTTGAGGGAAATGTCAGCATTTGTGGTATGCTGTTTCATGAATAGTAGAGTGAGATTTCTTCTCTTTCATCCATTATGGGAAGCTAGATAAATATTTTTTTGAAGGACAAAAGCCCCACCAAGGTGGTGTTCAAAAATCTTGATATACAGGAATACAAAGGTGAAAATTATAAGTACAGAATATTAAAGGAATTATTTGTGTTGGAACTTCACATTGGAGGGTTAAAAAATCATACTTATGTAAGAAGGATGAAATGTTTAGAAATTCTGTGATTACAAACACTGGGCCATAAATGTGGTATAATCTTAACACAGTTCCAGCTTTTAATGTGTGCTTTTTGGATTTCTTTTATATATATAAAAGAAACACACATACACATACATAGATATGTACACATGCATTTGTGTGTAGATATATGTGTATATCATTGTTGAGTCACCGAGCACATTCTGGAGGTTTACTACCAGACTAATTTTAGCTTTCCTAGAAGATCGCCTTCTAGTAAAGTAAAAGATTATTTTACACCAGTGATGGTTGAAATGATGAAAGCAAAGCAATGAGAGACTGTACAAAATGCAGCCCAAATATACTGTGCAGTGACGGAGTCATTGGAAAAGATGTCTATTGGAAAAGTCATTGGAAAAGAAGCGTATATTCCTTAGGCTTGGGGCTGTTAATTTAAATAAAACAGCATCTTAAAATTTTGTTTCATAAATAAAAAGCAGTGGTAGAAGACAGGTGAAGTCCAGAGGTGCTGTGTAAGCTCTTAGCCTCACACAAAGGAGGGAGGGCTTCCTTTAGAGAAGGCCTTGCTCTGGACAGACACTCCCTCTCTCTTCTCTGTATGCCTGCTGGGGAGTTTGCTTTCCTTCCTAGCTTTGCTGGGTTCAGGGGTGGGGTGAGGGGGGAACAGTAAATGAAAACGTTAATGCAAACGTGCATTTCGGTGGTGGAATTTTGTGTACCATGTGTTACAGATGAAATTCCGCTGTAGGTTTTATTCAAATTAATCTTTCAAGTAATAAATCCAAAACTTGCCCCCCGCATCTAGATGTAACCTTCATAAATCATCATGTCCTGTGACTTGTAGCTTGAGACTATGTAAGTCATCGGTTTTGTTACACATACAGACAGAGTTACGCACAGAGATGAGAAGGGAAACCCTGGTTAAGAGTAATGTTCTGTGCTTCCCCACAAACGTAACAGAAGTAGCTTCTGCAGAATTTCCTTAGTAATAAAGAAAGCATGTTTCCAAGAGAATAGTAGCTAGCTAACTTAAAATTTAATTTTTTCTTAAATTCCAGTGGTCTGAATTTCTGGAGGACAGACATAGGCAAAATAATTTTAAATTCATGAATTTTATCATTGTACCTTTCTGGCAAATAACGGAGTTCTAATATGAAACGCTGTGACTAATTATACTAACATACGGGAATTGTTGTTCCTGATTTATCCTAAGTTCAGGGGAGAATTTTACAACTATTGGATATAATGGGGTCGGTGAGGACTGAATGACACTTGGACTTGCAGAAGGTCAATACTTGAATTAAATGTCATGCTTATCTTGGGGGTGGAAGTAAGAAAAGCTTGTGGGGATGCTATGAAAGACGCCTTTGTACGTAGCACAGCTCCTTCCGGTGGCTCATTTTCTCATAAAGGTCCCAATAAGGGAGAAAGAAGGCTCCAGTGAACCTCCTGAGATCGGATAGGATTGGAGACAGCGGCATGAACTTAATGAATGTTAAGATTTTTATATAAATAAATTGTATGTGTTGATGTATGTTATATACATTCAGATGTGCATATGTGCATGTGTAACGTGGGACGAAGTAGCTACAGATGTGAACACACAGACACACGTTCACTAGCTCTGTCTTCTAGCAGTGAGACCCCAGAGCCAGTGAACTTAGCTAGTCCTCAGAATTTGGTTTTTATACCATTCTCCATTAAAAAGGATGCAAATTCCTGGAGAAATGACGGATTCCAGGGCCGATGGGACAAGGAGAACAAAGAGGTACTGAGACAGTTTGTGGTGCCAGAATCTAAGGAAGCTCGCACACAAGGACAGAGACAGGTCACGATACAGGAGCCTACGCCAGGAGCTCCAAAGAGCAAAGACAATTTGAGCTACAGAGTCAATAGTTATTCTAAATGGCTTTAACTCACAGAATAAAATGAGAATATGTGAATATGAGTAAATAGTGGGAGGGAAATGAATTTTTTCCTAAGTGTAAAATTCCAACTAATCAAAGTAGAAGAAATGATTGGAAACAAAAATTCACTGTTAAACACCACGGTCAGAATTGTTTTAGGGAAGGATTAATCAATGCTAACGTCAGTGAGGAACCATGTGGTGAGAAACAAGATAATTACATATAAGCCCTTACTATTGTTGAGTACAAAGGGAAAAATAGTCACTCTTTGGTGGAAAACCAGACCCAGCTTTAAACAAGTATGCTTTCTGATACAAGGAGAGGGACAGGTCACTAGTGTTTGGTTATTGCCCCAAATGTATAACCTGATGTAATAACAAGCCCAAACGGACCCGGACTGAAAGATACTCATTGGCCATTGCTGAGAGTGTCAAAGTCACGAAAGGCAAGGAAACTGAGGAACTGTTCCCCATTTAAAAGGACCAGGGAGACATGACAACAAAATGCAGCTTGTGATCCTGGATCAGAAGTAGGGCATTGAGGTAAGTGATGAAATTTGAAAAAGGTTGATAGATTAATACTGAATCAATCCTGTCAGATAATTTCCTGATTTTGATAGCTGTACTTCGGTTATCTAAGATATTAATATTTGAGAAATATAGGTGCGTGGTAAACAGGAAATGTTAGTATTTTGCAATGTTTTTGTAAACCTCAAATTATTAAAAAAATGAAAAGTTAAATATTTAAAAAAATAAGCAGTTTTGGCCTTTTGTCACCTATTGTGTGTTTAATGACAACTCGTAGTTCAGTTGTGCAGATGCTGTGGCAGCTGATGATGCCGGAGGGTATCCTTAGTGAACCTCATGCTCAGACCGTTGTTTCAGGTTCATTTATGCCTGAGGACTAAAAGAAATAATTTGTTTTAAGAGATGGAAAAGTGACAGGATACATTGATCACATTTTAATACGGTTTGGGCCCTTTTAAATTATTCTTTGCGATGTCTCCTGAATACTCGAATTAGATATTTTAGGGCAGAAATGTCTCAGCCTGAGTGCCTCCAGTTATGTGAGAACAGCCCAGAGTGGGGTGAAGATTGATTTTCAACCATCAAGATAGTTTGACACTCAGTGGCAAAAATCTAAAACAGAAACGTGAGAAAAGGTATACTTGGTAAAAAGAAGAAAGTTCCTTCCATAGCCACATTCCTCAGCATAGAACTCTTAGTGGGCAAACACTTTAGTATTTGAGAAGATAGTAGCTGGTGTACTTGTAATGCCCTCTCTGACAGAGTGTCCTAGATCCCTTGATACTCTTACTGCTTTATTTTAAGAATTAATCCCATTCTTTATTTCTGCATTACAGGACAACATTAACATAGATGAAGCCGCCCGGTTTCTAGTGGAGAATATTCTTGCAAACCACCAAAGCTTTCCTAGTGAAGAAAATGATGTGGGCAAAATTAAACTAGATCAAGAGACCTTGAAAGCAGAGAGCAAATCCCAGTGTTGCTGAGAGGGCCCCTGTATCTTCCCAGCGAGTTCCTGAGAATGAGTTGCACAGAGAGGCCGGCTGCGGGTCTTCCCACAGACGGCCCCTCAAAATGCAGCTCCACCGTGCATTGCCTACATGAGTTTGAAAATGGAACATCTGAGACCGGTCCCTGCTAGTAGCACCACAGCCTACCAGATGACCGTTAGGCTTTTGTTGTTGCCATATAGTGAGGATAATGTTTACGTCCTTCCTTAACATCTTTTTAAACGACAGTTCCTCAGGATTTTGTAAGACTACCTTCCAAGTTGTAGCTTTCAGTGTAAGGGGTAGGTGGTAATAAAACCTTACCCACAGCCTCACGGTCAGTTAAAGTCTACATTTTGCCTTTGTATTCATTCCATCCTCCCTTTTGAGTGAGGTTTTTATACTCTGTCCGCCACAACCCCTTGAAGTTTCTCCAGCAATTTTCTATCTGAAACTTGTGTACTTCATATACAATTGTTATGCTTACATGTAACTTGACCAGTTGTAGCTGATGTGACATGTCTTAAACATTAAATACAACGTGACCACGCCACACCTGTACTACAGATGTCTCCTTCTGGATCTGGTCGCTACCCCTTAGAAACAGAATAGATTAGCGTGTTTTCTCCTCCTCCCTAGTTCTTCCTCTCTTCTTCTTCCTGTGTGTTTTTGTTTGCAACTGACAGTCTGATTGGTATCACTGGTCTAATTCTCTCTTACTGGAGCCAGTCTTTTCAGTCTCTAATAGGAACGGTGAAGGAGAGAATGGATGTCAAAGCACGTGCAGTGACAGCCGAGTTTCTAGGTCATGTGTGGTCTTACTGGGTTTTGGACACTTCAAGTGTATAATATTTGAGAAACTTAAGGCAGAGTCACAATTATTTGTGTGTTTGTATTACCATTTAACCCCATCAAGAAACAGGACAGATGTTTTGAAGTTTTATTTTTGAATTAATGTAGTTTTAGGAAGGTAATATGGGGTATATTTTTCTGCCTTCAAAAACTGTTCACTGTTACTATTTTTTTTAAACTTTTTCTCATTTCAAAATATTAGGGGGGAACAAGTGTTTTAGGTTACACGGATTGTTTTGGAACCGGCACTTGAATATTTATTGCCTACTGTTTTTAAGGGACTTCATCAGACTATGTCAATTTATTGGCTTAAGAAAGGTCCAATGTAATTTCTTTCAAAGAAATGTTGAGGTTTTTCAAAGCTAATGTACAATGAGATATTGGCCAAACTTGTCTTATAACTTAAGTGAACTTGGCGAGGAAAGATCCAAGCATTTATTGAAAATAGAAAAAAAAAAGCTAGAAAGAAGTGCATTTGCTTTGCTGTGTTCTACAAATTAATAGTTGCCATGGGCCATAAAACATAGCTCTCTTCCAATTAAACCTAAGTCTTCCCTAGAAATCACAAATGTATGTCAGATACTTAATTAAAAAATACTCCTTGATCTTTTTAGATAGGTATTCTATATAGAACCAGATTTTCTGAGGTGACAGAATAGAAAACCCTGATTAAGTAATAATTATGACTTAATATAACCCCTTTTTAATTTAAAAGAATGTTGAGTTAAATATTAGTTTTCTGTGATATATATGTCATACTGTAAAATTATTTCTACTCTAGGTACAAAGTATAACTTTTTAACCTTTTTAAATCTTAGAGTCCAATAATATAAGGAGGGAATGATGCCAAACCCCAATTATTAGAAATATACAACTTATCGTAAGCAGTTAATGAGAGTCTAAAGTCTACTTAGAATTTTCTTTTTTTATATTGATTTTTACATTTACAAGAAATTCATCATTGCTTTAAACAGTGGATTCAAAATCAGGAATAGTATAGTTTTTTTGGCCATCTTTACTCCTCTTAGGGTGATTTTAAGCATCCATAGTATCTTAAAAATTGTAGGTTTTTTTTGAAACATTTTCAATGTGGGATAGTTTATTGTATTTATCATTTCCTATGATATGGAGGGTGATGGGCTCAAACCCGGCCTCAGCCAAACTGCAACAACATAAAAAAAAATAGCCGGGCATTGTGGCGGGTGCCTGTGGTCCCAGCTACTCGGGAGGCTGAGGCAAGGGAATCGCCTACGCCCAGGAGTTGGAGGTTGCTGAGAGCTGTGTGATGCCACGGCACTCTGCCATGGGCGATAAAGTGAGACTCTGTCTCCACACCAAAAAAAAAAAAAAAAAGAAGGCAGCAAAACTGAGTAACTGTTTTGCATTACTCCAAAAGTTTTGCCACCATTTTTTTGTAACTTGAAAATAAAATTTGAATTTAGGGTAAGCTACATAAATGGCTAAAGAAGGAAATACTGGGCCTTTTTTATTCACTTTGAAAAATCAATTACACAAACATTAGCTGAGAGATGCTGGCAAAAACTGTAGACTGCTTCATCAATTTACAGATAAGTGTCACATGCTTTTTTGAATTGTCATCATGAAATTTATGTTCTAATAGAGTGTGTGTATGCGCGTGCGTGTGTGTGTGTGTGTATCAGCAACCCAATGTTTCTAAAAGTGATTATTACTAGAAGCTGTGACTTTTTGAAGTGTCGTTTGGTTTCCTCAAATATGTCTATTAACCATCTAAGTTGCTCAATGAAAAATTCTAAGACTCACTTTAGACAATGAAAAATCTAGGGATGGGGCTCAGAAATCTGGTTTTATAAAAAATCTGGTGTTCTTTTTGAAAACTTCCTGAAGTGGCAGTAGTGAAAGTATTATTTAATTTGAAATCTATGATATTTCTCAAAACATGAACACTTAAAATATAGCACTTTCATTTCCTTTTATAAATTATCATTTAAAAGTCTGAATGGAAAAGCAGTATAAATTCTCTTTCATCTACTGAAGAAAGCAGATTTAAGGGTTCTGATAGGCTGGACTGATCTCTTAAGTACTGGTAGAATTGGCTAGCCGTTTGGAATCTAAAGTCATACTTGTATTGCACTGCTTCCAAAATGATACAATATCGAAATTAAATGTAAAAACAAGATTAAATACAAGAAATTAGCATAGATTGCAAAAAACTTGATGTTGGGATTTTTAAAACTGCTTTTAAATTCTCAGGTGATGAAAGCTAAAGAGAATTAGATACATTTGATTGCATCAAAATACCTTGTATAGCAAGATTACATGAGCAAAATTATAACAAGCCACAGACAAAATATTTACAAGGCTTTTCATTAGGTTAAGAGTCAATAAGCAGGATAAAAAACACCTTAGTCTGAGTGACAATAGGAGAAGGAAGTAAAACCAGTGTTACAAAGAAGAGGCAAGTCTTAGCAAGTAGGAAACATTAAAAACAATAAGCAAGGTTGTTATCAGATTCACACAAGAAACGTGTAAGATCAGTCACATCCCTGAGAACATCCTGGAAAATGGGTATTCATAATCTGCTATTAGACTAAATTTATTTTAATAAATACTATCAAGTCTTGCCAAAAAGTGGAATGTTACTGTTGGGGAAGTATAATTAAAAACAAAATCTCATCCCAACCCAGAACACGTTTCCATAAAGAGAAGGGACAGAATATGATACACACTACAGAGAATCCTGCAAGACAGTGGTTCTCAACCTACGGGTCATGACCCACAGGAACCGTATTAAAGGGCTGCAGCATTAGGAAGGTTGAGAACCACTGCTGTAAGAGACTGCAAAGACAGAAAAAAATCGTAATCTTGTATGCAGCCGAGTAGATTCAATACCTTACATATATGTTCTCAAGATAATAAGTAGTCCACAATCAAATGATAGGACCATTTATTACACATAGTTCATCTTAAATTCACTGGTACTTGGGATGACCATATGTATTAGCTGATTGGCTTCACCTAAAAAACTGATTTCTTAGATCTTTATGTCTTGATGTGCCTTGGTGCAAGGTACCTGACAAAGTTAGGTTACTACCCTCCAACAGAAACCGAGACAGGCCTGCTGTCTTCCTTGATGTTTTCATCAAAGAGATGGCTCCCAGGTCTTTGAGAAAGCTGTTGAAGGCTATTTCAACTTATAAAGATTTGCACACATTTTGAAGAGACAGAGAAAGAACTTAGAAGCTTCTTTGATGTAGAGAATCTCAGAAAAGGGAAAAAGGCATCTTGGAGAATCTGTTCCCTTATTTTCACCAGGGGAATTGAGCTTCTTATTTTTAATTTGTATTTGCACTTCCCGGCAACCCTAAATGTGTGTTTGTATGTACAAGAAAGAAGTCTGTTCTCCCCAGACTGCTTGTATGTACTTGATGCAACAACTACCACCACCAAAAAAAAAAAAGGAAACAATCTAAATGCTCCTCTGTAGGGAAAATAAAATGGATTATTGTATTTTCATACTCGGAATACTGTGCAGCAGGATAGTAACATCCATGTAAAAGTACATATTAGGCCGGTAAAGGCTTTGTGAGCCATCTAGGAAGATCAATACCAAATCCCTGATTGTAACTGCCTCAGAGAAGGGCTGGTGTTAGCAATGTTGGTCAAGACTGACTTCACCTTTTTAGATAAAGTTTATGTTTTATGGCAATGCCTCATAGGTGTTACTAACAATTAATACAATGCTTTAAAGAATAGCTTGAACTGTCTTTTTACTATATGTAATAATATCACCAAAGATTTTGTTCTTTTCATATCATATATATGTCTGTTCATTTAATTAAATTTTTTAAGTTCAGTAGTAAAAATGTCCGTCTACACACGCATGTGGGGAAATTTTCGTTTTTGTTCACTCTAGTCAGTGTTCGAAAGGGCCAGGCCAGGAAGGGCAGGGATAGAAGTTAATTAGTAGGTGCAAATAACATGGTTTTATAGAAGAAGTAAGATCTCGTGGTAGATAGATAGGTAGGGTGACTATAGTTTACAATAACCTATTGGGCATTTCAAAATAGCTAGAAGAGAAAAATTCAAATGGCTCTAGCATAAAGAAAAAATAAGGTGATGGATTTCTTAAGTGCACTGATTGGATCTTTACAAATTCTATGAATGTATTAAATTAGACATTCATCTATACCCCGAAACTATGTAAATCTATTATGCATCAACATAAAAAAGAAAATAAATACTGAAAAAAATAGTAAGAAAAAATTAAAATAATCCTCATTATTAATGATAATCATTCATTAGTCATAGTTAATAACTATTACTTTTAGTGTATGTTCTTCATAAAGTAATAGCAAGGGCTGCATATATATTAATATCTATGTATCTATGACTACCTATACAGATATTAAAAAAATTAATAATTTCTAATGACACAGTCATGTAACATTACAGCATTATAATATTTTTCCATTTACATTTTAGTGTGAGCTTTCCCCAAGTTAATGAATGTTCCTTAAAGCAAATGACTCTATAATATTCCATTGTATGTTCATAACAAATCATAATAATCTAATACTCTACCCCCACAAAGAATAGATAACTGTACAATTTGAAGAACAGGTTTTATATTATATTTATATTGTATTATATTAATTATTTAAAATTACATGAACTACCTATTTCTCATTTATTTATTTATATATTTATTGAGACAGGGTCTTGCTCTGCTTCCCTGGTTAGAGTACAGTGGCATCATCCGGAAACTCTGGGCTCAGGCCATTCCACAGGTGCATGCCACCCCCCTCAGTTCATTTTTCTATGTTTTTAGGGACAGGGTCTCATTATTGTTCAGGCTGGTCTCCAACTCCTAGCATCAAGGAACCATCCCACCTTGGCTTCCCCCACAGCTTCTGACCCTGTTTCTTTTATATAGAATTTTGTTTTTAAAGATGAACATATAAAGGCATGATTCTTTTTTTTTTTAGACGGAGCCTCAAGCTATCCCACTGGGTAGAGTGCTATGGCATCACAGCTCACAGCAACCTCCAACTCCTGGGCTGAAGCGAGTCTCCTGCCTCAGCCTCCCAAGTAGCTGGGACCACAGGCGCCTGCCACACCGCCCGGCCATTTTTTGGTTGCAGCCATCATTGTTGTTTGGCGGGCCCGGGCTGGGGATTCAAACCCGCCACCTTAGGTGTATGTGGCTGGCGCCTTAGCCGCTTGAGCCACAGGTGCCGAGCCTAAAGGCATGATTCTAATAATTCATTAAATTATAGTGTGTATACATATATGGAAGGAGGAGGAGGTAGGATTTTGGGTGATAAAGGCTACAGTTACAGACAAAATACTGCTGGTACTATTCACAAACTAGTAATTCAATCTACTTTTTCCTATAAAACACTTGAACACAGCTTGGCAGTGTTCCAGAAGTCCATCAGCATTTTCCAAACCAAATCCATTTTCTTTCCATCTACTTACTACCAAACCTGTCCTAGAGATTTAAGGGTTTACACATAACAATTTAAATAAATTATGATTATATTCACTCGAAGATAATATCGAATGTTCTCTTTTAGTTGTATGATTATCTTGCTTTATTTTTTAGCCCCACTAAATTTAAAGCTGCCATTTCTCTCCCTTTATAAAAGCTTTGCTTTTGAGTCTTTCTTTAGTATATTTCAGTCGTGCTGTTAAATTGTGATTCAAGCCTGCAGAACTTTTAAAGAAATGCAATGCTTGTTTTAAATGAAGTAATACAATTACGTTGGTTGAATCTGACTTCAGTTTCATTTCAACATACTGTTTCATTTGCCATCTGTGGTTAAAGATCAATTTCTATGGATTTCTGTATTTTATTGATTACAGGCTTTTAGATAATCTTCCCCCCAAACCCTCTTACAAAGCATTTGTACTGTAAAATACTGTATTATTCTCATGCTGGTGACTCAGCATAATTTTAATAGGTGGAGGGGAAACTAATTTTTATAGCATAACAGCTTTGAAAACACAAGAGTGTTTTCATCGTACTCCCTAAGCATCTATCTATAGAATCCTATTTAACAAGATGGTGATTTCATGATAAATTTCATGTTGCTAATGATGTATAACATGTGCAGTAATTGATTCTGTGCAAAACAGGATTGTGGTTAAAAGAGAAATTTGCTGACAGGATACTTATTTAAGGCAGTCCTCAGGTACATACAATGTGAAGCCCATTTACCATGTTCTCAAGTGATGGTCACTGCTAATCAGAAATCAGCTTCTGTTCAAATACATCTCAGTACAAGAGGAAAATTTATTGCTAAATCAATGCTAATTGCAAAATATTTGGGTGTGATATTTTTCATCAATTTATATATTGAAAATATTTATTTCAAGGCTTTCTCACCACACACTTTTAGTTAACTATAAATATAATTTATAAAGGAAACATGAAATACTTCAGTCTGTTGCACATTTTTAAGGCATTTCACAACTTCATGAAGGTCTTCGAAGAAGAATCCACTCCATGTATATTTTAAGCTAGCTCTAGGATGAAACCAACTAGATGATGGATCACAAATGCAGGAAGTCCACTCCTGTAGCCAGCTCCTGCAACGCAGAGTTATTTATGGCTACCCTGACTTGTGGGTGCCAGACGAAGTCTGACGTGATAACTTTCCCTCACAGATGTGACCATGCATTGGCATGAATTGCCGCTGAAAAATCAGCCTCCAAATTGTGGACTTGTAATGAGAGAACATGACTAAAGGTTTTCCTTTCCTTTAACACCATGCAGTATATTAAATAATTAAATAAAGAAGAGAAATTAATACTTTCTTTCTCATTAATGAGGTGGACAAGCTTCCAAATGGCTATATCTAGGAGTGATATTTTTGGAACTACACATAATGAAAGAGTCTGCCTTATAACCTCTACTAAATGATATATTTATAAGTGCATTTTAAAGCCGCCTTGCTCTTTTCAAACCAAGGCTAACCATGAACTTGAAGTTATTCTGTTCTGTTTTCTTAGCAACAGAAAGTGGACTAAGACACTAATTCTGCTTTAGAAATGAGCTCCCACATATTAAAGTGACTCCTACAACAAACATTAGAACAGAGTTAATCACACGACATATTGGGTATTTTATTTACAACCTGGGGGCTGGAAACAGAGTAAATAATTGCAGCTAAGGACCTCATGGGAGTTGGCTAAAATTTATTCTCTAATGTAAGCACCTTGAGTGGGGGAAAAGAGTCCTGGATGACTCCATTTGACAAATTTTATTTCTTTTTACCTTCAAATTTGACCCTTGTGCTGGGTGCGGTGGCTCACGCCTATTAATTTTAGCCCCCTGGGAGGCTGAGGCAGATGGGTTGCTTGAGCTCAGGAGTTCCACATCAGCCTGAGCAAGAGCGAGACCTCATCTCTTTTAAAAAGAGAAAAACTATCTGAGTGTTGTCTGGCACCTGTAGTCCCAGCTACTTAGGAGTCTGAGGCAGGAGGACCACCTGAGCCCAAGAGTTTAAGGTTGTTGTCAGCTACGATGACACCACGGCACTCTACCCAGGTCCACAGAGTGAGAATCTGTCTTAAAAAAATAAAATAAATAAAAATTTAAAAAAAAAATAGTTTGACCCATGGTCAAATACTTCTTGAAACACAAACTCAGGAAATTGTTTAGGAGCGTGCCTATACTGTATGTGAGATAAATCAGAATCAGACTGAGGACGGTGCACTAAACTTAGGGGCTACGTTTCTTTGTCAATGGTCTTCAGAGAGTAAAGAGCAACCAGCATTGCAAAGCAGTCACCTTAAAGAATGGGCTCCAGCAAAGGACATCAGAGGGGCCACTGGACCAGGTGGGAATCCAGACGGAAGGGCTTTCTAAGACAAGATGGTGGTGCTCCCTCACTCAGCCTCCTCTCTTACCAGCTGGTGAGTGCTGAGTGACTGAGGTAGTGAAAACCAAAACGTACCTGAGAATTATAAGACCCTTGCAATGCCTTTGCAAGAAGTCTGTGTTGCTGTCTGTCTGTAGTCTTAGAGTTAGATACACTTGATGCCAAATAAAGCTGATTTTGTCTGATGATTTGTCCATCTGAACTGAAGAATATCACTGCTGGTGGTACAGGGATTTCTCAAACATAGACTTCTAATAATTGTAGAATTGCTTAGTGAATTAGTATTCATAACATTAATCAATTATCCTTTAAGAGCTGCATTTAAATTTTAGTTGTTTAATTCCATTTAGAACAAGGGTCCTTCAAAAAAATATCCCTTTGGGGAAATTTTTGAATCTTGCATAAATCAAAATGAGAACACTAATTTTATTCCTTTAGGGATCAAAGTGACAAAAACTCCAAAATCGTGTAAAGCAACATCTTTGATGATCCTCAAACTAGACATAATAAAGAAGCTAAATTATGAGAAAAATGAAATATTCAAAACACATTTTTTTCCCTAAAATTCAAAGCAAAAGACTCAACTAGAATGTTTTAACAAGACAGTTGTCTAGTTTTGAGTCTATGGAAACTCAGACTTAATTAAAAAGATAATCCCAAAGGATTGTTATGGATTTCCAATTATTTTGAATAAAGAAGAGAATTTTTATATTTTTCTGAAGTTAAAAATTGTAGCCAAAATTCATTTTAGAAAACATTACTGTAAAAAGGGTTTCTTTTTCCTACTGTGAAGAACTTTTAAAAATAGTTGGTAATATTAAGTGTACTATTCTTGAGTCTTTTATTTCAGGCATTTGGATATGCAAGAAATAGTGAGTTTGACGGTACAGTAGTTGAGTAAGGCTTCAGTTTTACTTGCTAGCAGGGAGATTTCTGGGTCTCGCACAGAAATCATCAACACAGTGAAAAGGCCAAAGATATATTTAGAGAATGGATAACTCTGAAGAAAAGTGACGTGAAATTATCAATGACAACAAAACAAATATATTGGACACTGTGAGAGGTTTAGAATTTTGTTAATGCTCTTTACTTTTTGTGTTTAAAATCTCATTAAGTGCTGAGTAAAGTATATTTACTGTCCAGAAGCAGAAATATAGTGAGTCATTTTAATCACTTCTCTGTAGTCAAAGATAAACCATGTGCTGTAACAGAGGTTTTAGAACTTCCAGTTCTGAACATACAAGAGATGTTTAAGCAAGGTAGAATAGAAGATACTACATGTGAAACGGGAAGCCGAGCCAAAAAAAAAAATTCTTTATTATACACTAAGGTAATGATATTAACAATCTGTGATTACTTACAGAGGATGTAATTGGTTTGCAGGAAACTGCTAATGAAGTAACCAGGCTAACAGGCCTGAAAGTGCACATGTTTCTCAGGTGGTATTTATCACACCACCATTTGATCATTTCCAGAGAAAACACCACTATTGATAAAAAGCCGGGGTCACTGAAATGCAGATAGAAATGAAGAAATGATTTTGTCATCCTGAAAAATATTGTTCATTGGCCCATTTCCAGGCCCATTGCGTGTAATCAAATATTTCTTAAGCAACAATATGAAAGGGGAATTTAGAAAAATATTAGGAATAAACATTAACTTAAGGGCAACAATCTATATCTACTTATAAAAATATTCTGAAGGCATCTTCTTCAACAGGATATGAAATGGATTTTCACAGTATGTGAACAATAAAGTCTGCTCCTATAGGAATATACCTGCTCTCAGGCTTAACTAATCATCATTACCAAAAAAAAAAGAGTTATTTTTGAGTAATTTGCAGAGTTCAGTATTAAACCCCAACTGTTACATGTGGCTTCTTTCTGTTGCTATGGGCAAATTACTTGTATGACTTCAACAGATTCTTAACAGAAATTGCTTCCCACTCAGTTATAATTTTACCATACAGAGCCAGAAATTGAGAATAAATAATGGAAGAGGTCATTCAGGTTCACGTAGAACTCTCTGTGTAGGATGTAGCCAATAATTGGAAAGAGAAACATGACCTAGCGGTAGAGAGATCTTGCTTTGTGATCTGAAAGAAATTCTGGCAGTTCTGACTTTAATTTCATGCAAGTAAATGGGGGGAAAAAAGCCTATCATAAAGGAACAAAAATGGTTGATAAAGTTGTACTTTTAGAGCTTTGCCCTACAGAAATAAGTAAATAACCACCCTACAGAAATAAGTAAATAACCACCAATAAAGAGAGCATAGAATGTGGATTTCCTACAATCTGAATATGACCATGAAATCATTTGTCATAAAACTGAGATATCATTAGCTAAACACTGAAGACATCAAGGACAGAAATTATTTTTTCCCAGAATTGACAAGAATTTTGGTGAGTGTATTAGTCAGCTCAAGACAACAACACACATAGACGGGGGGCTTACACAACAGATGTTTATTTCTCATGGTTACAGAGGCTGGGAAGTCCAAGACCACGGTTTGGACATTGTTGGGTTCTGGTGAGGGCCTTCTTCCTGATTAATTAACCGTTGTCTTCTTGCTGTGTCCTGAGTATGTCCTCAACCAGCTCTTAGTCCTTCAGCTTCAGACTAAGAGTTACAGCATTGGTTCCCTGGTTGTCGTGCTTTGTACTCAGACTACATTACATCACTAGCTTTGCTGGTTTTTGAGCTTGCAGATGGCTATCATGGGCTTTCTAGGTCTCCATAACCCCCTGAGCAAATTCTCATAATAAAACTCCTCTTCTATATGTATATAGCCTATTGATTCTATTTCTCTGGAGAACTGACTAATACACAGAGCAAGGATTCCCATCTTGCTTCATTTGTTCAAGCTAGTGTTTGTTCTTATGACTTATTCTTTATTCTCCTATTTATGGACATCTGGGCCATCTCCAAGTTTTGCTCTCATGAATAAAGCTGCTTTGAACTTTCTTATGCAGCACTATGTGTGACCATTGTTATCATTTATCTTAGGTAAATACCCAAGACTGAAATTGCTGGATCTTAAGGCAGGTGTGTGCTTGACTTTATAAGAAATTGCCAAACAGTTTTCCAGAGTTGTTTCCCATTATTGATGATTGAAAGTTGTAGTTTCTAGGCATCATCTCTAACATTTGATATTTTATTTGGTAGTTGTTGTGTAATAAATCTCTGCTATAAAATAACAGTGACCTGAACCAGTTCATTGGAGCTGGATGGCCAAGGATAGCCTCTCTAGTATATTTGATAACTCCAGTATCTTTGTTAACCAAGATGATGCATGACTTGGCCTTGTGTGTTTCAGAAGCTGGCAAGACTCTTCCATAAGGTAGCTAGGTTACAAAATCAGCAAGAGAAGTGGAGCACCAAGACACTTTCCCTTTTCAAATCTCTCAGGTCATGTTTGCTAATGTCTCAGTAGCCCAAGAAAGTCACATAGCTAAGAGTATATTTAGGAGGTGAAGAAACAGGTTCCATTTTTAATGGGGGGAGGAGGTGAAAAGTCACACTGGGAAGCAGCATTGCTACAGTGATAGGAAGAATTGGAGGCCTTTTTGCCATCTTCTTTATGATTACAAATTGTTTTATTATTCTCACATGAAAAATATAATTACCTTCATTCCAGAACCCCAGAAAGTTTCTTACCAATGATGCTATCAAACTCAAAGTCAAAGATCTAGATATCTAATCAGATTCAGATGTTGATATAGGTTCCAGTAACCATAATCAAGGCTTCGTCAGGGAAGCAGAGCTATTCCAACAATCATGAGTGTTGTTGAAATAAGGGGTTTATTGTAGAAATAAGATCTTACATAAAAGTGGGAGTAGATGGAATAAATAGGAGGGATGTTGGAGGATCAAAGTCACTAATGAGTTTACCTAAACTACTGGTGCAGGTAGACAAGTCAGGGCCTTCAGGGAAATCAGAGACCAAGCATCTCGAGCCACCACAGTGGCTAAAATAAGGAAGTTCAGGGAGAGGTCTCCAGGAAGTTGTTACCACTGTGTAGTTACCACCTTTATGGGGCCACAGGCACACATCTATAATGGCCACTATTTTCCTTACATGCTGTAAATTTTATACAAGTCCCTCTTTTGTCCAAATCTAAAATAGAAAGAGAAATTCTGGGAAATGCAGTGTTCTGTTTATCTAGAGCAACAAAAGAAAATTCAGCATATTATTGTTAGTTTAATTTTAGCATTGTAGTATTTCTGTTGTGTATCTCATTGGGTTTTCATTTCTACTGTGCTAACAGATGTGCTTTATTGGCCATTCCTGTATTTTATTCTGTGAATGTCCAAGTTTTGTGCAAAGTTTCATTAGGTGGTTGTTTTTTATTATTGAATTCTAGAAACTCCTCACATATTCTAAATATAAATCCTTTGTCATGTAAATATATTGAAATGATATAATCATTGAGATTTGCCCTTTCATTTTTTAATGACTATTTTTGAAAAGAAACTTTTAATTTCAGTGACATTCAGCTAATCAAATGTTATATTATGTTAGTGACCCAAGTTTTCAAAAATATCCTCCTATATGTGGTTTCTTCTGGGAGCCTTTTAGATTGAATTTTTATGTTTATATCTACAATCCATTTTGAGTTAATTTTTATATATGAAGTGAGGTATTGGTTAATTCACATTTTTCACAGTGATACCCAGTTCTTCTGGTATTATATATGGAAGAACACTATAATAATCTCTACATTAAATTTCATTGGTTCCTTTATAAAAATAAAGGTTTTAAAAATAAAGATTTTATCATATCTTATTGTGTATGTTATTTTATTGTGTATATATATTTCTGAATTTTCTATGTTGATGAATTGATTTGTTTTCTGTTCTAACCTAGAATTATCATAGCTTTGGAGTAATTCTTCAAATAATACAAATATTTCAAATTTATTTAATTTTATATTTTTTTAAAACTCCAGGTGATTGTAATTTCTATACAAATATTAATATCAGATTGTCAATTTCTACCAAAAAGATTACCTGCTTGAATTTCAATTAGAAATACATTAAGTAAAAATAAATAAATGCATTCAGTCTATAGAATTTGGACAAAAAACAACATTTTTATAATATTGAGTCCTCTAACCTATGAATATGACATATTCTACTTATTTAGGTCTGCTTTAATTTTATTAAATAGAATTTTAAATAAAGTTGTCAGGTAAAAGCCTCATACCTATCTTGTTAGATCTATTACTAAGGTTTTCCTGTTTTATTTTCTTTTGCTGGTATTATAATTGGTTTTGCTTTTATTTCCTCATACTCACCTTAATCTATTGTCAACATGCAACCAGATTGTTATTCAAACAAAAATTAGATAGTTACTCCTTGTTTCATAACCAAGAAATGGTTTCATCTATTACTTATGATAAACACCAAAATCATTTTAATAGCCTAAAGGATCCCATGTGATTCTTCCTCATCTTCTACCCCTTGCTCTCTCTTTGTTTCGTAATCAAGAAATGGTTTCTTTTATTACTTATGATAAACACCAAAATCATTTTAATAGCCCAAAGGATCCCATGTGATTCTTCCTCATCTCCTACCCCTTGCTCCCTCTCTGGCAACTGCACTGACATCCCTGCTATTTCTCCCAATGCCTCCTTCCAAAGTGGTCACTTGTTTCCTTTGTCTGTAAGGGTCTAACCCAAACATAGACATGTCTCCTTCCTTCTCTATCTTCAGATCTGTCCTCAGGAGCCACTACCTCAACTTATTCCTGATCATTTTATCTGAAATATACCCAATGCATCCCCTCAAAACATGCTTCCCCCCATCCAACTTATCTGGGTGACCCCCACATCAAAGTTTGTCTAGAATGTCCCAGTCTATGCCTGCTTACCTGGAATCCCATTTAGTTTTCAGTCCTTTTATTCTAAAAAAAAGGTCCCAATTTGGGCAATAAATCTCTTAGCACCCTAACTTTCTCTTGATTGATTCTTCTTTGTGACTTACCAATTATAAGTCATATTTGCTTTTGCCTATTTGTTTTCTAGTTGCCCCTTTTAAGGGCATTGCAAATTGCATGTCAATGTCTATTGTTTACTGCTTTATCTTTAACCTTTAGAACATCACCCAGAACACAGTACTAGAAAAATACATGCATTTATTTTACTAAGTAATTATTAAATGTGTTCATTGTATAACTGGGCAAGTCACTTTGCCTTTTGAACTTCTGTTTTCTTTTCTCTTTCTCTATAATGAGGTCCAAGGTTAAATGACATCATAAATCTAAATTCCAATATTTGCTTGTGAACCCAACCTCCTTTCTAGCACAAGTTTCACCTAAGTTGACAGTTGCTCTGGGTAGAGGGAGAATAGTAGAGCAATGATTTTAATAAGCTAGAGTAATTATTGAAAGCAATAAAAGGCATTGTTGGAATGTGGAATTTCATCCACACAACATTGATTGATATAAAAATAATAAGAGCGAGTTGCACAAAGAAATGAGCATAAATTCTTATTAATCATTTTATGACTTACTTGAGTCCTTTAAATATCTTACAAAATTAAAAATATATTTTTATGGGATGAGTAAAGTTATTTAGGGAATTCAATTTTATGATGATGATCTCCAGATTTTTATCCTTAGCCCAGGTCTATCTAATCCCCTGGACTCCAGATTCATATATCCAAATACCTGCATGAGATATCTGCTTAAGTTTTTAGTAGGTATCGCAAAACTAATATGTTTAAATCTAAGCTCTTCACAAAACCTATGCTCTCAAATTCTTTCCCATTTCAGTGGATGACAAGTCCATTCTCTCAGTTGTTCAGACCAAAATCATTGCTGTCACTGTGATTCCTCTCTGATCTCATACACCATCTGAGACTGAAAACGGAATGGGATGCCCAGTCAGCAGGTACAAAATGGGACATCCTACACAAATCTATTAACAAATCCAGTTAGCTATGGCTTCACAATAAACCAAGAGTCAGAACAGTTCTCACTCTCCTACACTTTTACCTGAGTGTGGCCACATAGCCAACATTATAGTTCCCTGAATTACTACAGCAGCATTTAAACTTGAATTCTCTAGCTTCTACCCCCCTCACCTTGAACACCCACCTATTTCTATTTTTGACAAAGCATCCAAAAAGATCATTTTAAAGTCTAAGTCAGATCATGTCACTTCTTCGCCTGAGTCCTCTGATTGCTTTCATCTGACTCAGAATAAATGCCATGGTCCTGATAGGGGCCCACAGGGTCTGCCACCCTGCCACCCCTCTAAATTCATCTTTTGCTACTTTTCTCCTTGCTCTGTGTGTTCTACTCATGCAGGTACAGAACACACCACATACCCTCTTACCTCAAAAGTTCCCTTTGCTCCTGGCCTTGCCTAAAATGCTCTTACACCCAGAGATCTGGGTGACCTGCTTTCTCATACACTTCAGTTCTTTCTTCAAATGTCACATTATCAGAGTGGCCATTTCTGGGCCCCCGAGGTAAAATAGCAATTTGCTCCACAATTTACCCCTCTTTTTTAATTTTCTTTGCCCTACTTCTTTTTTCCTGGTTTGTAGTTTTCACCATTTGAAATACTGTGGAAACATGTTATATATTTTATATATAATTATCTATCTTCCTCTACTAGAATGCAAGTTCACAAGGGCTAGGGCTTTGCCTGTTTCGTACATTTCCTACAACTCTCTATTCTCTGGAACCACACTTTGAACACAGTAAATAGGAGGTAATTAAAAGAATGGATATTCTGTTTACTAGACGGAACTTTCATTATCCAATGTTCTTCTTCCTCTTCCAGCCTTTAACTGTAGTCTTATTTTCTTTTTAGATTGTCTCCTTGATAAAGAAAATGTTATTTTGTATCAGTGCCTTTAAATTAATGTGCATTTTAAAACCGTGTTTTCTTTTAAAACGTGGTGGTTATGCAATTAATGTAACCTGGATCTTTGACCTCAATGAATCCCCAACAATTAAAAAAAGAAAACAAACTTGGTTATGAATAACCAATGGTTTGTCTTGGGAGAATGGTTGTTCTAAGTTTTGTGTCCTTTGTTTTTGTTTAACATACGCATCTCAATCCATATGAGAAAATATGCACAAATGCAAACAGTGTGAAATACCCAGTCATCCTCTGAATGACCAACACATGCCTGGAGTGCAGAGGGATGAGCAGACTGGCTGTCAGTCCTTCTTAGCAGTCAGAGGGGAAAGGGCTGGCAGAATCGCAGGTACTTTGATGTCTTTCCATTTCTTCTCCCAGGCCTCTGCCACTGCTCACTTCTTGCTGTCGTAATTCTGCAAACAGACAACCAAGCATACTTGAGTGCTTATGGTTCCTTCCAGTTGTTCAGCGTTCCCTGCTGCAGTGCCCTACTCAAGACTTCCCAGCCAAAGAGTTCTTTAATCCTGGAAGAGCTAGTGCCTATATATTAGTGCTAACAAAGATCTAGAACTTCATCTACCTCACCAGACAATTTTCTAACTGAGAAAAACTGGAAGCTGGAGAAGTGAAATGCCTTATACAAAACTACTTACAATTGGGACCAGAGTCTAGGCTTCCAGTTTCCTGTTCTGGTTAATATGTCCTGCGTTGTATTTCATGGGCCTGCCATTCATGTTAGTTAAATATAGTAAATAACCTCAAAACCCAACAAGAGGGTGAAGGTTAGTACACTCTTGTGTTGGCATACTACATACCTATTAAAATTCATGGTTTAGACAATCATTCAGTGACCTCGGTAAATGTTAGCAAAATAAAGCTGGATGTGGTAATGTGCATCTGTAGTCCCACCTTCATGGGAGTCTGGCGGGATCATTTGAGGTCAGAAGTTCAAAACCAGTCTGGGCAACATAGTGAGACCCTGTCTCTTAAAAAAATGTATTAGGAACAGAGCTTAATGAAAAAAGTCAAATAATATAATCTTGATCTTATAAAATAACTGAGTCTATTATGAGAAGCCTTTATACATATCAGTGGTTATGTCTGAGATTAGAGATTTTTACTTGTCTTCATACTTCTACATTTCCAAAGTTAAACCTATTATAATAAAATAATGTTTTAAACTTTTCTCCTGCTCCACACTCCTGATTAACTTTGTCTGTATTTTTAAACACTGGAATATATTTTTAAATGTTAAATGTTTTGTACAAATAGTATATGCAAGATAACGAGATAAAAATGTGAATAAGCTTCACAAATGTAAAGAATTACCAGCAATTAAGTCAAAAGAGGGAATGGCTTCAAATTATCTTTACAAAGTATCAAAGTGAGGAGTTTTTGAAGAGAAGAGCTTATCTTCTTATAATCACGACTCTTTATTTTATTTTTAAAATTTTCATGTTCTAAAATTATACTTCAAATTAATTTTTAAATCTTCCTCGAAGTTTTTAGAATTCTTCGAAATACTGAAAGATCATCACAAAACAAATTTCTATCAGTCTCTTCTTTGCAGTTTCAGTTTTGCCAAGTTATGTTAGAAGCTTCGTGTAGACTGAGTAACAGTGACTCACAGGAGAATGGCTGCGCGAAGTTTTGTGTGCCTGTGTTTCTGTTTTACATGTGCATCTCAGTCAATCATCAGACAAGGAATGAAGCTTATAACCACTTATTAAATGTGCAAAATGATGTTCAGAGAGCCTAAGTAGCTTGCCTGGTATCCTACTTCTAGTATGTGATGGAGCTAGGTTAAATCCCAAGTCTAAATGCAAATAAACTCACACTACACTGCCCGTACACAATCTTTTAATTTGGTGACACGTCTTTGCACAAGTGAGAAAATGGGGCATTTTATCCTAGTGTTCCCCCACCTGCGTCTTCCCTCTGGACAGGCCCCTCTCACTATGTAGAACTTCTTCCTGCAGTAAGTCACCCAGTGCTGCTCCATGATACAGATCTGAATTATCACTTCCACACTCCTACCCTGTATGTGTCTTGTGCTTGTTCTCATGTATCTTTACCTCAGCTAGGGCTTTCTACCCAGTCATATGTGCTATCTGACCATATGGATGTCCTCACTCGGGATCAGTCTTGACTGACAGCTCCTGGGTAAAATTCTCTGTGTTGTTTTGCAAATACCAATTCTAGTTTCTTGGTGTTCGTCACCCACAAGACTATGAGTTAGTTCTTCAGGAAAAGAAACCAAATCTTAGCCATTTTTTAAGAAATATATACAATGCATAAAATTAAATATCCAGATAAACTAAACCTCCAGATAAACACGATTAAATTAAAGTCAGAAGTAATTTAGTATTCATAATGGATGTTTTCCAGTAACAGACAGGTAAAATTCACAATGTACTGGAGCTAACAGAGGTGTAGCAAATGAAGAAAACCTATCCAATTAGGAGGAAAAATAAATAAAAATTAAAACTTATCCAGAAATGACACAAAAGGTTAGAGTTAATAGAGAAGGACAGTAAAATGGCTATTGTAAACATATTTTATATATATATGTATTTTATTTATTTATTTTTGAGACAGAGTCTAAGTTACCCCTGGTAGAATGCTCTGGCATCACAGCTCACAGCAACCTCAAACTCTTGGGCTTAAGCAATTCTCTTCCCTCCACCTCCCAAGTAGCTGGGACTACAGGTGCCAGTTGTCATTCTGTTGCAGTTGTCATTGTTGCTTAGCTGGCTGGACTGGATTCCAACCAGCCAGCCTTTGTGTATGTGGCTGGTGCCATAACCACTGTGCTATGGGCACCGAGCCCATTTATACATTTTTAAGATGATAACAGCCATCCAGTTTCTTAGCCCTCATAATGACTATTTCCTGGAATCTCCCATAGGCCTAAGATATTACACCTGTTGGTGCCCTGTCTTACACTAACGTCCTGTCCTAATTTAGCACAGGTCCAAGTTTAACAGTTGCGCTGCAATATCAGTTGGCTCCAAAGCTGACCCAATTTGACATGTTGTCTTTAACTGTTTTTAATCAATTTGATTATCATATCCCTGGGCATAACTTATCATGTGTATTGGGCTTGGGTTTGTTGAGTTTCTGGGGTCTATGAAATTTGGAAGTTTTTCAGCCATTATTTTTAATATGTTTTTTTATGTATTCACTGCTCCTTCCCTTACCTGCCCGCGGTGACTCCAACTACTCTTTATAGAGACATTCTGAAGTTGTTCTACCGTATCCTTGTGCTTTACTCATTTATTCAACAGTCTTTTTTTCCCCCTGTGTTTCACTTTGGATACTTTCTACTGTTATGTCTTCAAATTGACTAATTGTTATTCTGCACTATCTATACTCCTGTTAAGCCCATAAAGTGTATTTTTCACTTTTCAGTTCTCCACTTTTTCAATATGGAGATTGTACTTTGCATTTTTAGAGATTTCTAATATGAATTTAATATATTCAATCTTTCTTCCAGCTTCTTAAATGTATGGAGTTCAGTTATAATAAATGCCTTAATGTCCTGTGTACAAATTCTGCCATCCACATTTTTTTTCTGAGTTATTTTCAGTTTGTTGATTTATTTTCCTCCTTTAATGGGATATATTTTACTTCTTCCTTTTATACCTGGTAATTTTTATTGGATGCCAGTAGCTGTGAAGTTCACCTTGTTGGATATTTGTGTATTCCTAGAAATATTCTTAACATTTGTTTCTGTGATGCTATTATGCTATTTGGACCAGTTTGAGAATTTTAGGTACTGTTTTTAAGTCCTTTCTGTTAGTTGAGACCAATGGAGCATTTAGTTAAGAGTCAATTTTTTCAAAACTCCCTGGGGCAAAACTCATCAGAATAGTCTACCCATATTCCGTGAATGATGAGTGCTTTTTAATCAGGTTCATTCCCAGACCTTCTTTGGAAGGTTGCACCTGTATAGGTGAAAGGCCTCTATGCTTCTGGCCAAAAAAACCGTTTGAGAGAAAGCAATAAAAAAGACTTTGTGCAGGCATACTTGTGAGAAATGGAGGCAAAATCCCATATGGCCAGGTTGGTTGTGGGCCTAAAACCCCCCTGACCTAAGGTCAACCTGGTCGGTTGTGAGCGTAAAATCCCCCCAAATTAAGGCCCGCATGGGAGCAGAGGTTTGCACACAAATTTCTGTATGCCCAAGAAGTTTCTTTATGCCTTGTTTAAATATTCGAAGTAACAGCCTCCAAGCGGCAAAGCCAGCAAGGGCAGGTATTCAATCTACCTTGTTCCTCCATAGTCTCAGGCTTTATCAGATAAGAACAAAGAAAGTAATGACTGACAACATGTTCTTCATTAAGTTATGTTAAGCTGGGTTATGTTGAAAGGGTTATGCTTAAAGGTGTATGTTGGGTAGATTATCAGATTACTAGGGAGGAGCTACTTACAAGGCAGGTGGTCATAACATGTTTAAATGGATTAATGAAGTCATTGATGTCCAATGCGCATGTGCAGAATGAAGTCATTGATGTCCAATGGGCATGTGCAGAGGGATTGTAATGAATATTAATGAGGTCATTGTTGTATAGTACGCAGGCACAAGATTCCCTATGTAAACCAACTGCAAATAAAGAAGCTCGCCATTGTGCCTGAGTGAGCAAATGGTCACCTTTATTTAAAACACAATTTCAGTAAGCGTGCTTATTCTTCATGACATTGCTTTTCCATGAGACCCTAACGGCAACACCCTTAGGACAACACACCTCCTAATCATTGCAGGTAGTTCTTTCCCTGGCCTCAGATAACATCCTCACAGGCAGAGAGGTCAGCACATGGATGGATGCTGAGGGCCTGCTTGGAGATGTCTGTGCAGTGCCATCCTATCCAGGCTCTACACAGTGTTGCTTCTCCTCCCTGGCACTGTGCTTTGATCTCTAGCTGCCCAGTCTCCCTGGACCTCAGCTCTGTCCCTAAAAATATCTCCCAGAGACACGTCAGGATCTTCCTGGCTTCCCCCTCACTGTGCCAAAAACTAGCAGAAAGCTGTAGCAATTCAAAGCCTCCCTTTTCTAGTTTTCCACCTCCCTGGAATAACTGTTTTTCATTATCCACTAGTCAATATCTTCGGATATTTCACTCAGTTTCTTAGTTAATTCATGCAAGAAAGTCAGTCCATTCCGTGTGACTTCATCTTGTTTGGAGGTGAAAGTCTTCCCAAATCTCATTTTATAGTCTGCTTCTGGTCATCCTGAGTACTAACTCTTCTAAACTAGTTCTGGGAACTGGACTCTGGCCCTCCCAGACAAGGAAATAGGATGGTGCAGAAGGAGAAGTTAAACTGTAATGTCTCATTGTAACAGAGGACTTTATTGATCATAAGGGAAGTTCTGGAGAGGGAATCACCTTTCAGAGTTCCCCAATTATATTATATCCCCCTCTAGCTCAGACAGGTAGCTCTCAGGGCAAGGGTGTAACATAGGGTGGGGTGATGCAGCTCCCTCTGGTGGCTAAGGGGTGGGGGTAGGGTGGGTGGGAGTGAGTGCCTCTGTCCAGAGAGGGCACCTGGAACAGTGTCACCCCACCTGATGCCTGGATGATTGCAATAGTGTCCAAAGACAGGTTAGTTTTCATCCTGACAAAGTGTTTTGTGGCAGACAGGAAAGCTATTGCTTCTTTAAATAGCTTCTTAAAATGGAAGTTGTTTTTCAACTCATATCTTATTTTCATATCTTTCTTTAAAATACTTTTAAATTTCTTTTTATTTGAGACAGAGTCCCACTCTGTCTCCCTGGGTGGAGTGCCGTGGCATCATAGCTCACAGCAAGGAGCCATCCTGTTGCCTCATTCTCCCTTGTAGCTGAGACTATAGGAATGTGCCACCACACCTGGTTAGTTTTTCTATTTTTAGTAGAGATGGGGTCTCACCATTGCTCAGGCTGGTGTCAAACTCATGAGCTCCAGCAATCCACCTGCCTCAGCCTCCCAGAGTGCTAGGATTACAGGCATGAGTCGCCACACCCTGCTCCTTATCTTCTTTTTTTAATGATTCTCCATTCAGAAATGTTTTTCAAAGATCATTAAAATTGTATGTTAAAGTTTACCCAGAATAATGAGATGGGCCAGCTGGTTTTATATCTACAGGATCTAAATTCTCCATAACAAGGGTCAAGACTAAATATTCCGGGACAAAACAGAATCTAAGTTTTGTTACCTACTCTTTTCAATGCTGTATAGTGAACATGTGTGAACTCTCTCTTACTGTAGCAGAAAGCTTGGCATCCTACAGTCTGCAGCCAAACTGCTCACGTTCCCATTCTGGCTCCACTCTCTGTGTGCTTTGGACTTTGGGTCGGGTTGTGATCCCTGAGTGTGTCAGAGGCAGAATAATGGGGGTTAGAAAGAGCATGGATCTAGTGCTAGATCGCAGGGGGTTGAATCCTGCCTGACCAGTTACTAATTTAATTTAACCAAGGGCCAGGGCATAGGGAATGAAAAAAAAAAAAGCAGAAATTATAGGAATTTTAAAAAATGAACAAGTAAAGCTCTCTGGGAACAAAGGAGAAGAATATTAATTTCCATGGAAACATGAAAAGAATAGAACTTGAAAGGAGAGTTAAGTTCAACCTTATGCAGAACATTTAGAATTCACACTTGCTCATTTGGTTGGTTAAATTCCAGGTAACTTTATAATTGACCTAATTGTAAAGACGTGGCTGAGCAGCACCATCTAGATGATTCCAGCTGGCTGTGGAATCAAGTGTCTAAAGATGCCTGGAGTTAGGGATTTAAGAAACAGAAATGCCCCTCTCACTTCCCCACCTGCCATCTCCCACCCACCCTAACCCAGTTCCAATCATCTAGGACTTTTAGTGGTGGAGGGAGAGGTGGTTGCTGAAACTCCCTTCCCCATATAGGCAGATCCCTGAGCAGAGGGCCTCCTGCCTGTTTTGTTCCTGCTGACATGGGGAAGTGGGTATTTCTAACCACTTCCCTACAGAGCAGAAACTACTGCTTCCTGAAGCCAGATAGCTCTTCCCCAAATAGGAAGTGTAGATCAGAGAGTAGTTCTGCTCTGGGTGCTCTAACAAAATATGAACCCTATTTCTCAGTCGTTGAAAGTTGTTAAACAGCAGTAGGGTTTAGAGTTCCTTAAACTTAGGTCCAATACAGTCATCTGGAAAGTCATGGAAAGGACAGTCAGCCTGAAGTATTGGACAGGAGACAGGCTGTGGATTGGCCAGTCTTTCTCTGCCACCTGCCAGCTGTTTTGTGTCAGTCTAGTCTGGTTTCATCTCTGCATTTCAGTTTCTTTACCTGTGAAATAATAACATTAACTCTCATTTTCTGAGTGCTTAAGATGTGTCGAGTAGATTTGAGGTATTTTTCTTCCCTTTTTACAAATAAAGGAAATGGAAGTTAAATAACTGACCCATGATTGCTCAACTAACAAGAGTCAGTATTTAAACTGAAGTTTGCCCCTACAGGAGTTAGCACCGCACCCTGAACCTGGCATGTAGTAGGCAGTCAGTAAATCACAGCTATTATTTTTGTTCTAAAGTGACAATAACCATGGTTATAAGGAAAAGGTTTAAAGAAAGAAAAACAGCTGTAGGATCCATTGTCCTCTTTGTATTGGCACATACAAATGTAACCTTAAGATTTCTTAAGAATTATTTTATAGAGGAACACACTTGCCTATTATACACATAATCATAGCTCCAAAAAGAAGAGAAATTCCATTTATGCATGCTGCATTCTTAATATAATCAAGGAGAGCAATTATTAGACTAGGGATTAACAGGCAATTTATACTTGCCCAATTTTTTTATGATTATCTCATTTCATTTGGATGATAACCCCTTCTTTAATCATAACTTAATAAATGTTTAGAAAGCAGGCTCTAAACAGAGTAGTGACCTATTTGGCTTAAACTGGCACTCTTTTAACTGTGATGTCTTTCAAATACTGTTAATAAGTAGCCCTACAACTTTTCCCATTTTGCTGCTCTTGGCCTGGGATTTTCTATCTGTAAAATATGGGTGGGATACAGATCTTTCTTCGCTAATGGGCTTGGCATCTTGTAGCCGTTAGCAATGGCTTCAAGGATAGTCCTTGCTTAAGATGGAACTAACTTGTCTATGGGGTCGGCTACTCAGAGTTGTGTTATTTTTTACCCAAGAGTCTTTGTATATGCTTATGCCTGTGCATTCGATTACTCCGATAATATTTGGTATTAAATAATATTTTCTCACCACTTAGTCCTCTACTTTCATTCAGAAGAGTTCTCTGGAAGTTCCGATCCTGGGATAAACAGGATATCTTCAATGTCTTTGTATACAAAGGGCAAGTTTGCTGATCTCTCTTGCAGTTCTAACACTAAACACTGCTGATTTTTGAATTGATGTATTTTGCATATAGAAATACAATGACTTTACTGTCTGATTGTTATCTATGTTATTTATAGTGGTAATAAGATTGAAGTAGTCTCACAGAACATAAACTGCACTGAGTGGAAAGGGTGGGGCATTCAGTTTTCAAAGAACTTGAAGAATTTTCTTAGCAGAAGCTGCTTCTTCCCTGCACAGATGGAACTCTGAGCTTGTGCCCAGGTCCAAGAGCAAAGGGGATCTCTTTTATTTAAAGATGCTTAATTATTTCTGGGCTCCTGGGAGAAATCAACTATCAGTAGAGGTCCTAAACCTCAGGGATGTGTGTTAAATCTCTCTGATTTGTTTTGTTTTGATGATCTACAAGTTTTTCCAGTCTAAGTATTCTTTAGTTAAGTGTAAGACCCTCTCTATATTTAGCTGACCGTTTTCTTTGATTCATGTTATCTGTCTGCTCCTTGAATAAGGGCCAGAGAGCTCTCATCTCTGTAAGAGTGGGCCTAATTGCCGTGCTTTCCTACTGTGGTAAACATTTTACACACATCTTATTTATCTCTCCATTCTTACCCCCTCTAATACCTTCCCCTCCATCACACCTCCCCTTATCATCTCACTCCATCAGGTCACCTCCCAACCCCTCTACTACGTTATATATCCCTCCATCTTCCTACCCTCCTCAGCATTCCTCTACCTCCTCTATCACCCCATTCCATCACCTTCCTCCGTCCCCTCTATCCCCCACCCATTCCATCCCCAACCCATTCCATCCCCCACCCCCTCCACTACCTTCCCTTCCATCACTACCTCCCACCCCCTTCATCACTCCCACATCCCTCTTATCACCTCCCCTTCTATCACCACCCCCTTCATCATTCCGCTATTCTACTGGACACTCTAATAAACTCCGCCTGCCACACGCCCGCGGCGCTGCCCGCACTCACGGTAGCCGCCCCGCCCCGCCCCGCCCCGCCCCGCCCGACCCCGCCCGACCCCGCCCGACCCCGCCCCACTCCGGTCTCCTGGCAACGCAGACGCGAAGCCCGCGGGTGCTCGGGCGGCTAATTGTTTAAAGTTCAGTGGCGTCAGGGCCGGCCTCGGCCATGACCACCAAACAAAGCAAAAAGAAAGAGGTGCATCGCATCAACTCGGCTCACGGCTCGGATAAATCTAAAGAGTAAGAGACCTCTGCCCGCCCAGCACTCCCTGGCCTCGCCCCGCGGCTTCGCCGCTCCTCCTGGAGCTGCTTCCCGGGGGCTCCCTCGGCTGGGGCAGTGGCTTAGAGGCCTCCTCAGCGCTTCCTCCCCGAGACCGGATCCCGGAGCGCTCGCTCCCTTTCCTCCCCCTCGCCCGTCAGGACCCACTCCCTTTGTCAGAGCCCCTGGTTTTCTTACTTGGGACGCTGGATTGTGTTCTGGGTCTCGTGGGTGAATCTTCCACCCCTCCCCGCTCCTCCTTTCCTTCACGGCCCACTTTTGCAGTCAAAAAGGTTGCAGCTTCTTTAAGAAAGAGGCATATCTCAAAAGACTTCCAGTTAAGGCCACCTGGTCCCAATAAGGGAGGGCAGAGGGAGAGAGAGATTGACCCCCCAGTTTGTATCTGCCCACACCAACCATTGAGACCCAGACCTTTGATCAGATAAAAATCAGTCACAAAATGCCTTCAAAACGCGGAAACAACATGAATACGTAGTTCATCATACTCATGTTTACTCTGAGACTATGCAGGCCCTAGCTCGGGGAATCTTTATGATGCCTGTCTGTGCTGGGCTGGTGTTAGGTGTTATGTATTTGTACGCACCTATCATCATCATTATCCTTATCATTATAATATTGGCTTTTATTTCTCGGTAGAGTCATCTTGTTATCAATAACACAGGATTTGGGCTATTGTTTGAACTTATAAAATTTCCCAAATTCATGCCAGCTGTGAGAGAATGCCACCTGCCAAGCCCCACTTCAGTGGGATCCTGTGTGTTCTTTTTTTTTTTTTTTTGCCTGGGTCCGGGTGTGAACCCACCACCCCCGGTATATGGGGCGGGCGCACTACTCCTTGAGCCAGAGGCACTGCCGGATCCTGGGTGTTCTTGTGCTATGCATGCGGGTACGTATATTACTTTGAACTGTACCCTTCCATCCATGACGCCGACCTCTGCATCTCCTCCCTGCCTAAAAAATTCCCCACTGGTCTTCCGTTCATTGATTCCTAGCATTTAACTCTTTTTTCTTTGTCAACTCTTCTCTCAGACTTCTTCCCATGTTCCCGATTCTCCAGTCCCCTATTTCTGTCTTCTTTTAAGCAGATAATGCATTCAACTTCTTCGCTGAAATTTTTGATATGCTTAGTAAGTGATTTTAGGAGGATTGTTCTTCTGCATACCAGTCTAAGTCTGGTCGTTTCAGCGTTGTCCAATAACCTCCATTCCTATGTTCCAAGGCCTCTGAGCCCTGCAGGCTTAGTCCCCTATCACTTCTCCAACTTTCCCTTTCTTATCATCGAACATGCTTAATCTTCTCTTCACACTCTGGAAAACCTCCCACTTATTCTCACCTCAGGGCCTTTGTACTTGCTGTTTCCTCTGCTGGAAAGCTCTTTGCCCCTAAATATCCATATGGTTTTCTCCGTCCCCTCGTTCTGATGTTCACCTACGTGTCATTTTCTCCTATCAGCTTTTTAGCCACCTGAGTTAAAATCACAACCCCCCCCCCCCATTTTGCTGCCAAAAGCCAAAAACAGAACCAAAAAACCTCTCCCTGTCTTCCTTCACTACCTTGTTTTTCTTCATTAATACTGTTTGCACATTTAACAAACTATATATTTCGTTTTTAAGCATACTTTTAAACTGGTCTTCAAAAACAGAATGAAACATATTTCATAATCCCCAAGTTCATCCATGTTTATGAGTGAAATGCACATCTAAATATTATAGAATTTTCAAAAAAGATCAACAGATCTGTCTAATGTGAAATTTGAAAATAGGACCATTTCAAAAGGTGAACTATAATTAATGCCATAACTTGAGAAGTTTTCCTGTTCTATTTTATACACAGTTGAATCCTTAATACTTAGAGTGGGTCCAGGGTCATACATAGTAAGCACTCAAGCATGTTTATCAAAGGAATGAATGGCAATGATTAAGAGATAGTAACAGGGTTGCAAGAGAATTTTGAACACACATAAAAATATAACTGAGTCAATGATGGTTATAATTAATGCATGTGGAAGGTTTATGACCCTTTAGAAGCTTGGGGAAAATCTTCAACTTTAAGAAATTGATATGCTTAAAATAGATGAGATGGTTAACACCCATAAAGATAACTGATCAAACTAGATACCATAAAATGTGTTACGTGACCTGATCTTATGATATTTGTATCACAAGATAGAGATAAATTTGCTGCTTGTAAGATGCTGACTCTTCCTTTGCTACAATTTCTCATTTCTTTTTGAGATGATAATGTATTTCTAACATGTTTCTTTTTCCTCAAAAATATCTGAATTGAATTATACCAGTAAAAATGTATGTATTTATTTATGAAAATAGAAGAGGAAGGGTCAATGGTTATTATAAAAGCTACAATTTTCTAGAAGTCCTTAGATTTTGCTGTAGCTTTAAATGATAGGATTGAAATGTGTTGAGAATCATGTCTGTCTTTTAAGTTTAACTGAAGAACTATTCACAGATAACAGGCTAAGTCATAGACACAAGACAGAGTGTCACCCAGTATGAAGCATAGGAATCAAAGTCTAGGAAGGGGCTAGTGTGACTGTCATTTGAAATGTACTGGGGAGATTTAGTGCAAGTTTTTATGTCATTTTACCACATCTTGTTAATGTGATTACATATCTTATAAATACAACCAACTCTAACATAGGCCTGTATACAGAAATAAGAGAAAAGTCTTCATAGCCTTGAAAATGGCCTTCCCACAGAACCTAGACCTGCTATCAGTATCAGCAGTTTTTTTGCCCATGTATGTCAGACTGGGGGTAAGGATGATGTCTGTTTTTTGTATGGTGACTGGTATGTAACAAACACTTGCCTTTTTTTTTTTTTTTTAAATGAGCTTGTAGTTTAGTTCCCTTCCTTGGTTTTCATTCCTTGTGATTGAAGCTCAGTTCTCTTTCCCTTTCCTGTTTGATCTACTGTTGGTAAAGTTCAAAACCTGAGATGTTACAACTAATTACCACAGAATCATCTATGCCGATCTATGGCCAAATTCTTAAAAAAAAAATATGACTTTGAATTAGCAAAAAAAATCATGCCAGGTAACTGAGCTGTCATTTTACATTAAACTATTTCTATAGCATCGCTCTTTAGTTCTCTGTATCAGCCAGTATGAAATCTCTGTTCTCAGGTTCACTGGGGCATCAATTCTTTTGTGACATTGGACAAGTCATATTTTTATTCTGACATTTGGTTTTGTTTTCTTTGAATGGAAGGCCCTCTAATTAAAATTGCTCTCCCTCCAAACTCCCTGTCCTCCATCCCCTGCTTTATACTTTCTCCCAGCTCTAAACTTCCATTGTATCAGATTTTTTTTTAACTCCACTGGGTCCATAACATTATTTTACCAGTTAGATGGAAGGATTCCTAGTGATATAAAGACAAAAATTTAATCTTCTTAAAAATGAGTTTTTGTGTAGATCATGAATAATTTAAGAGAGAGAAAAGCCATACTATTTAAGTATTTACAGACATTAGAAGCATCAATGCATAGACTTTCTGCACTAGAATATTTGGAACTTCCGTGGACACTTTGAGATAAGGGCATATTTTGGAGTTTATAGTCATAAAACTTTGCTCCCCTTCTAATAGCACATTCTAACCAAGATTGAAAAATAGGTAATCTGTTAAATTAACAAGAATTGTGCAACCTTCTAGATTTGAAATGATGAACTATCACTAAACCTCTTCCCAAAACAGAATGGAATGTATTTTATAATCCTCAAGTTAATCAATCTTTATGACCTAAATGCAACATACAAATTTTACAGAATTTTCAAAAAAGATCAACATATCTATCTATATGAAATTTGACAATAGGACTATTACAAAATAAGAATTGTGATTAATACCATGAAAGGAGCATAGCATAGAGGAGTAAATATCATACTGAGCGTTAAATTAAACTAATTAGTTATCTGAGGTCCAAGATAAGAGTTGATTCAATAAACCAATCAGCAGTGGTTGGAAAGTAATATATTCCTCTGCAGAGATTAGGAAAGAAATCCCTCAGGAGAGAGCCAGACACAGTAGGGAGGTGTCTTTTATAGCTCCAGGCCTCATGTCCTCACAGTTTAATTCAGAAAGGTAGAGGTAAGAGGTGGAACTCTGGAGGAAATGACCTGGGGTCAAACTAAGTTCTGTGACTTCTCCCAGGTGACCTCTGTGGACTAAAGTTAATCAACGAATAACTAAAATAACTAAAGTCAATTAAGGAATTTAAAAGGTCAACCTCCCTGACAGAACCTTCCCCAGAGGAAAGCTATTATTCTTTATGTTCATTTCCTAATGGTATGTTGAGCAGTTCTCAGGCCTAAATCACTGGTAAGCCCCCGACAACTAAGTAATTGTGAATCATGGTCCCTCTGTTAAGGAATTTGTAATCTGAAGCTGGGAGAGAGGGACTAAGATTTCTATAGAAGTTAACTAGCATACAAGGTAATGTCATCTTTGTCAAAGGAACTTACTGAAATCATAGAAGGAATTATGTATTGGCACAAGGTTAAATGACAGAAATCCGGAGACTCTTAAAAGGAAGGCTGTGTGAGTTAGAGTAGAGAAAGGTCACTTCCAACTGGACCTTGTGTCATTATCTCTCTTTAATAGCACTCCCCTGTTTTGAATGGCGCAGGTGAGGGAGATGGTTAGTGCAGGGGATGGTCATGTTTGGGGCACAGACATGGTTGGCTCACAAAGCATCTAAGGTGAGTATGCAGCAGAAGGAGAGGAATAGATTTGAAAACTCTATCGAAAGATTTTATTTTATCATATTGTGTGATGAGCTGACTTTCATATCATTTTACTTATGTGAGTCTGTCTGTCTCGGGAGCAAGTGGAGCGGTCAGTGCAGGCAGCAAGAGTGCTGTAGGTCCCTCAGGTCTCTTCCTGCTGGTGGGGGCACAGGTGGCATTACAGGTGTTTTTCTAATTTATAGTATCTGTAAAGAGGTTCAGATTAAAGTACCTTGAGTTGTGTATACTTTTTCTGTTGTAATATTTACTTGCTAATTATACTAAATCTCAGAAGAATTGAACTCACCAATAAAACCAAGTCCTGGGGGGAAAAAAAAAGAAAGAAAGAAAACTCCAACTCTTGGCTCGGCACCCATAGCTCAGTGGTTAGGGCGCCAGCTACGGTACACCAGGGCTGGCGGGTTCCAACCTGGCCAGGGTCTGCTAAACAACAATGTCAACTACAACGAAAAATAGCTGGGCGTTGTGGTAGGCACCTGTAGTCTCAGCTACTTGGGAGACTGAGGCAAGAGAATCGCTTAAGTCCAAGAGTTTGAGGTTGCTGTGAGCTGTGACACCACTGCCGAGGGTGACATAGTGAGACTATCTCAAAAAAAAAAAAGGAATGAAAAGTGAAAACTCCAACTCTTTAGTGGGGAAACATAAATGGTTTTCAGTTTCAAAATGGTGATGTATGAAGCAATTGCATGAAATTTATGCTAGATTAAGAATGAGTGATGATTTCAAGTGAGGGAGGGATGCCTGGTACTAGGTACTCCTGTTGGTGGTGAGGGTTATTATATTAAAGGGGTGGGGATAGGGGTGTAGAGCAGATCTGTGAGGAGATTGTGTTCAAAATCTATACAGGTCGAGTTTCCAATCTTCAGCGCAGTGCAATCGTGATGATCTTGTCCAAGCTCCATTGGCACCATGTCTGAAAAGGAAAGAGGGAAAAATGTGTAAATGAGATTCAGGACAGATTTCTGAATGCCTGGCCTAGGTACATTGTGTTCTTTTCAGAACCTAGCACAGTGTGCTTTTAATGAGCGCACGTGTGATTTAATTGAATTGAACTGGAGATCAGTGTGGCAACTCCCCGACTCAGAACCAGAGAGAAACTGTGGGAGCCCAGAGGGAAAAGGCCTTGTCAGAGTCACGTGTAGCACCCAGGGAAAGGCTTGGCACAGATTAGGATATTTTATAAATGTCAGTAGCAAGTTTTTAAGTGTAAAAATCTCAGCTAAAAAGTTCTGATTAATGAGGATAGGAGTACCCTTTAATCTCAATTCAATAGAGTCTGCTAATTTCTACCTTTGAAATAAGCTCAATCTGAGCATTGGAAAGTCATTTACCAAGGTTTGAGAATTATCTCTGGTAGCATCTTGTCTTTTGTAATCACCTGATTTTTAGTTTATGTAACTTTAAGGTTACTCTCTAGAATTATTAGACAGGGAAAAAGAGGCCCAAAATATTTACATTTATAAACTTATTGAATTAGTACTTTGTTGCTACCTAAAAACAGACTTAATTTTATGCCTTGAAAGTAACACCATTGTGCTAAAGCTTCTGGACAGCAAAGTAATAGTGGCTCATTCTAAAGTGGTTATTTGAAAATATTTTAATTGATTCATATTACTTGGACATTTTCAGGTTGCAGAGTATTTAAATCAAAGAACTAATTTAAATAATCTATACACTTACTATATCACCCAATGTGAGATAAAATGACTAAAAACTATATCTAAGACATATTGAAAAAAATGCTCCTAGTAAATTTGCATAATATGAAAGTTTGGATAGAAATATTACTAATCTTTCTCATTTTTATTCTTGATAAAGAAGATACATACATGTTGTCATCATGACATCATAAAGAAACACTAGACTGGGTGCTTTGAAATTTTACTGTTAATCTTACTTCCCAGTGTAAGTCCAAGCTAATTAATTATAGATTCTGAGGCTGTAGCCATTCTAATTCATACATCTGAATTAACACACAATACATTTTAAAAGTAAATAAGTACTAAAATGAATGAATGGGTTGGGCTGGGTGGCCTGTAATCCTAGTACTTTGGGAGGCCAAGGCGAGTGGATCACCTGAGCTTAGGCGGTATAGACCGGCCTGAGCAAAGCAAGACTTTGTCTCTACTAAAAAAATAGAAAAACTAGCCTGGTGTTGTAGTGGGTGCCTGTAGCCTGTCATCCCAGCTACTCAGGAAGGCTGAGACAAGAGGTTAACTTGAGCCAAAGAGTTTGAGGTTGCTGTGAGCTATGATGCTACAGCACTCAACCCCAGGGCAACTGAGTGAGAGTCTGTATCCAAAGAAGTGAATAAATAAAAAGTAAATTAAAAAATAAAGTGAATGGATGAATACCATGGCTCAAATAGTTGGCAATCATTTTTATTCCATCCTTCTGACCTGATCAATATGAGCATTCCGTATATTACTTCAGTTAGGTTCTTGAAAGGTTGATGCACCATCCTGTCCCCAGTTTTCCACCTTGAAGTCTCCAGTCCAGAGTACCTGGCTTTCATCTTCAGCCTCTGGAGAGACTTAGAGGCCAAAGTCAACCCAATACTATTCTCCTCCTCATCTTCAGATTTTCTGCAGCATTTGTTTCTGAGTGGTGCAATTCAAAACATGCCACTTTTGAGTACAGAGACATATTCTGGGGAGCTATCTATTAAAAATCCGAGAAGAGGGCTTGTGTCTGGGTGAATTATTAAATTAATGAAAAAGGCTACAGGTGACCACAACCCTGTGGATATACTGGTGAAAGGAGAGAAAGCAAGAAGAACTGTTTTGCCTGCTTTTGTCCCCCAGGTTTGAGCCAGAAGCTCAGTGAGAGTGACCAGGTGAGGTTGAGGGTGGAGGACGTACTGCATAAACGGGCAGTGGGGCCCTTTTCCCGTACTACAAAATGCAGGTTAACCAATTAGAAACTTGAGACAAAGCCACATGTTTACTTCACCTTTGGTCAAAGTCTAGTTTGCACTTGACTAATATGTTTTTCAATACTAAGAAGATGAGGAGGAGAATAGTTTTTCATTCATGAAGAATGAACTTAGGAAAAAAATAGTTGTGAGGGTTTTTTTGTTTGGTTGGTTGGTTTGCGTGGGGGCAGAGTTTCACTCTGTGCCCTGGGTAGAGGGCCATGCTGGCATCATCATAGCTCATAGCAACCTCAAACTCCTGGGCTTAAGTGATCCTCATACCTCAGCCTCTCTGAGTAGCTGGGACTATAGGCGTACACCAACATGCCAGTTAACTTTTCTATCTGAAGTAGAGACTGGATCTCTTGCTCAGGGTGATCTCAAACTCCTGAAATCAAGCTAACCACCTGCCTTAGCCTCTGTTGTGAGATGTTTTAAAAATGGGTTATTTTGAGCCTATGCATATACTGGCCTTTGGGACCTGCAGATCTGTGATTTATTTCATGGATTTGGGTTGAAGTCATTATGGATATCGGCTCATGTATTTGCATACATATCAGCTTTGCTGCTAGAAGGTGTCATATCCTAGGAAATGGCAAATGATAAGGTCTTGGTGGCCTTTATACCTTGGCCAGGGACTAGCACAGCAGGTGCAGCCTGCCTTCTATCTAGTCTACTCTCCCGGTTCCTTGTCTCAAGAGGGTGCAGGTGCCCATACACAGGGCATGGCAGCTCAGTCTGGCCTCTCGTCCTTTGCTGGAGTTCTCCTGTCTCTCCCTCTCCTCCTGCCTTGTGTCCTTTTTCTGCCCCACAAATTAAGTCATTCTCCAGTGGTCTTTTTTAGCTTCTCTCTTCTCTCCTTTTCAAATCCTCTATACAATTGTACCTGACTTAAGACTACTTAACATCTCTGACCTTTATGTTGCAATTAAGATCATGTTCAAGTGGACAGATCCACTCAGATGCTTTCTCCAACACCGAATTAAATCTGTTCAAATGGAGGTCATTTTCTCTCTCAAAGTACTCACTTCTACGGTTCACTGTCTTCCCTGTTACCTTAGAGGATCAGTTTTGTGCTGTCTCCCTCTCCTTTCCCCCACACATACATTGGTTTCTTTGTTCTTTTAATTCTCCACCTGGGCTCCAAGTTCATGTTCTTCCTGCCATCCTCTAGGGGACGCCCTCGTTAATTCAAGGTGGAGCCAGTAAGAAAACATTCCAATTCTCTTGCTTTTAGTCAAGGTTTTTTCTTATACAATTAACTTTGCATAAAAGTGCTATTTGTAATCTTCTTGATATAACATTTTGCAAGTAGGATGTTCCTGTATAAAAAGAAAAAAGGAAGAAATGAAAGAAAGGAGGGAAGGAAGGATGGAAGGAGGGAGAGAGAGAGAGCGTGCGAGCGAGCGCGCAAGCGCATGAGCGCCACATCAGCTCTTTGCAGTAAGTTCACCGACCAGCTTCAGCGCTATTGTCTCCCTCCTGCTGGTATGGAGCAGGTACTAACATACCATTTACCATTCCTCCACTTTTGCCATCTATTTTTCTGTCTTTATGATGGCTTCATGCTGCCCCCATGCCGTCTGTATCTAAAGGCCTTCTTTACCATGAAGCCAACGTTGTCTTTCCAAGTTGTAAGCAATTTCTTCCCCTATTATTTGCTAATAAAGCACTTTGTTTCTAACTTCACAATAACCCTCTTTGCTCTTCTTTTGTATTTTAGTTATAACATGTATTTATTCTTAGTAACTTGAATAGAAATTGAATCATGTTAATCCTTGCATTTACCTAACCAAGCACAGTGTACTGAAAGAACAGTAATTTTGAACTTTTAAAGTTAAATGCCCATTTAAGCAATTTTAGGAAAACCAAGTAAATAAAAGGTCAACATAACAACTGGCTTTAACTAATTTAATGTTTTTCAAAATTTACAATCTGTTTCCCTACATATTTAATTTCCAAAGAGTCTAACTCAGAATGCCCCTAACTCAAATTAAGTCAATTGTGTGATTCTATTCATATTCTGATTCCTGCAGGGTATTAGCTGACACTACTTCTGAAGGCATGCTGATTGCACATTGCATAAATAAACTGACTCCTACTATGAATAAAATCAGGTCCTTACACTGAACAGCATGCATTAAGAAAACAATGGCAAAATTCCAGATCCTTATTTTATTGAAAATTTAACATCCCTGCAGTGAACCTGCCTCCATAAAATAATCTAATTAAAATGAATACTTGAATATGACTGAGTGTGTGACCATGTGTGCATAAACCAGATTCTGTTGTTTTTTTTTTTATTGCATCTAAGTCTGTAATGGCTTTTTACCTTTGTGCCAGCTAAAGTTTTCCTTGAACATTTTTAACTCTTGTGCATTTTTTATTCTATTATGTAAACTTGCTAATTGACTTAGTATTTTTTAAAAATCATTTTGTTATCTTGTCAAAGCATGTGATTAGTCATTGCTTTTACGTTTGAAAAAGTAAATTTATTAGTGTTTTATTAGTAACAGGCTTATAAAATATGTTTTCATAAAGTTATGAACTACTTCCATTTCTTATAAAGATAATTTTGGCATTTTCCCAACTCAAAATTATGCAGAGTATTTAACTTGCCAAGAATGGATACATATGAAAAACATTACATATAGAGAAAATATGTTTTACTGTATATGATTAGGTAATTAAATATAAAATAGAATTCAGATTTAAACTCAGTGTATTAGGAGTTTAGGACCAGGTAATATTGCTATTAGGAAGTGACGTTTGGAATTTTCTAAGTTTGTCTCTTAAGATCTTCAAACTATTTTATTATTTTCTCTTCCTTTCTTTTCTTTCTTCTTTCCTTCCTTTCCTTTTCCCTGCTTCAGTCCCTTCCTTCCTTTCTATCTTAAACAGGTTTATTGATGCAAAATTGACATATAGTAACTTGCACATATTTAAAGGGCACACACATGCTAGAACTTCTTCCTTCTATCTAAGGAAGATTGATAAGTGCTGGAGGGTGCTAGAACTTCTTCCTTCTATCTAAGGAAGATTGATAAGTGCTGGAGGGTGCTAGAACTTCTTCCTTCTATCTAACTGTATTTTTATACCCATTAACCAGCCTCTATTCATCTCCTTGCCCTCCTACCCTTTCCAGTCTCTGGTAACCGTCATTGTATGCTCTACCTCCATGAGATCTACTTTTTTAGCTCCCACTTATGAGTGAGAACATAAGATATTTGTTTTTCTGTTTTGGGCTTATTTAACTTAATATAATGTTCTCCAGGTCCATATGTGTTTTTGAAAATGACAGTATCTTATTATATTTTATGACTGAATAATATTCCATTGTGTATATATATCACATTTTCTTTATCCATTTATCCATTGATATTTGGTTGTCTTATTCTATCAATTATTGAGATAGTGATATTGCTGTCCTGTACCGTATGTATTAATTTTCCTATTGTACTTCTGTTTTTACTTTATGCGATAACAGGTTCTGTTATCAGTTTAAGAAAGTTTAAGATTACACATGCTTCCAGTGGATGTTCTTTCTTATCATTATGAAATCACATTCTTTTATATATAGTAATATTATTCTAAAATCTCCTTTGCATAATATTTGTTTTTATTAGTGATAACATTGTGTACATTTTCTATCCATTTCTTATTTATGTCTTTATATTTAAAGTGGATTTCTTATAGATAGTATATCGTTAGATCTTTTTGTTGTTGTTGTTAAAATGCAGTCTGGCAATCTGTTCCTTGGGTTATTTGGACCATTTATATTTAGTGTAATTATTAATATTGCTGGTTTTAAATCTATCATTTTACTATTTTTGTCTTTTCTGTGTTCTTTTTATTTTCTTCTTCTGCCATATTTTAGATTGATTAATTTTTAAAAAATTCAACTTATCTCCTTTGTTAGCTTTTAGCTATATCTCTCCATTTTGTTGTTTTTGAGGTTGCTTTGTAGTTAATAGTATAATCAAACTGGTTATTTGACATAATGTTGGTGACAGTATATCAATTCAGATACAATATAAAAACATGATAATAGTATTCTTATCCACCACCACCACCGTTATGCTATATATTGTCAAACATTTGATTTTATATATTATAAGCCCCATCTTACATTATTTGTCTGTTTGCATAAGCAGTTATCTCTATCATAAAGATATTTTAAAAATCAAATAACTTGTATATTTAGCCCTGTAGTTTCTACATCTAGTCCTGACCTTGTGTGATTCCTCCAATTCTTTTGAGCATTTTCCTCCCTCTGGCTTTGGGTAACTTCCTCATGCCTTTGTGTTGACAGGTACTTTGTTGAATAAACATGGGTGACTTTCCAAAAATCTCAGGAATTCTCTTTGAAGGTCTGTATTTTTCAGTACCCTGTCCTGCAAACACTGGCTACTTGAACTGCCCAAGCACTCATCTCCTCCTTTACCCAGGGAATCTTCAGGGATATACCTGGGTTACTACTCTCTGAATGTCAGCCTGAAAACTCTCTCAGGGCTGTACCGGAGACAATTAGAGAGGGCTCATAGCATTCATTTTTCATCTTTCAGAAATCAATGTCTTTCCTTACTTGATGTCCCTATCTTTAAAGTCAGTTTTATGCATTTTGTCCAGATTTATTTTTATCTCAGGTGGGAGAGTAAACCCAGTCTCTGTGACCCTTAGATGGAAGTGATATCCCCCAGGCTTATTATCTAAATTTGATACTTTGTTTTTAAATATTAAGATGCTAGATCTTAAATCAGTATTTACAAATATGTATCCACAGTAATGTATTATAAGTACAGATAGGTTTTTTTCCATAAAAATGAAAAATTGGATATAATTGCCATTGTGTATTATCTTTTAAAAATTGGTTTATGAGTTATTAAAGATACCTTCCTATCAGAATTTTGATTGGAAGAGTGCAATTTTCAGATCTGACAAAAATTATTTTAAATCAAATGTTCTAAATGATTGTTATTACCATGCTCATCCTAAAGTTGCATTTAAACCTCAATATTTCTCAAGCTTCATATTTTAAACCATGGGTAAATGTTAAGAAGAATGTATATCTAAGAATTAAACATTTATCACTTTAAAATTGAGCAGTCAACACTGACAATAAAATAAAATTCAAACTCCTCGGCAGAATCCTTAATGAGGAGCTGCTTGCCTACCTTTAGTTTTTTGTCAGCCTCATTTTCTTCTCCCGACTGTATCCTGTGTGCTCATGGGTACTGAAGAACCCACACATCTCTCAACCTATTCTGCTGTGTCTTGCTTTTGCACTGTCTCTTACATTGTTCTTTTTTTTTCCTAGTGATGCCTTTTCCCCTTTTTTTCACCTGGAACTTTTCTAGTCATCCTTCAGGACATGTCAGATGCTGTTCTTCTTAGGATGTGTGTCCTAATTGCCTCATCCTGGTACAATGTCCCCTTTTTGTCACCTGGGAATTTTCCATCTCTGCACATACCTTGCTGTAGTGAAGTTTTCTGTCTACCTGTTTGCATTCTAAATAAACTCAAGAGCAGAGATACATGTCTGTGTTTAGAACCCTATCATCTAACAGAGTGCGTTCCCCAAAACAGGTGCTAAATGCTAATTAGAAATAAGTGAACTGTTGAGATTCCTTTCTCTTTAGGAAACTGTGTTTTTTTTAAGATGTTTTACTCTCCAGACATATTGTTTGATTTTATCCTAATGAAAAAATTTTTGTATTCCCAATTTTCCATCTACTTATGGCAGAGTTTATAATTAGTTCTTCCCTAACATTAGAGTGACCCATTCCATTCCCTCTTAGTTTGGAAGTTTTACATTTTATTTCTTAGCATATGCTTAATTTTTTTCACATGTGTGCTTATCTTTCAATACTTTCTTGCAAAGTCTGCTGTTAACTAGTATTATTACCAAAAAACAAAAACAAAAACATACGGCATGGTTGTATACCTCAGAATTCCATTTCTTATTTATTTTATGTTTGTTTACTAGAATTTTAATTATATCTTTTTAAAGCACAAAGTTGTTGTTATTATATTTGCACAAAATGCTTTTAAACATTTTACCAAAATGTATATTGACTCATATTCTTATCATTGCTACTTATATCCCACACTTTCATCCTGGATTCATTTTCTTTTTTCCTGAGATAAATACTTCAATATTCTTTTTTGGACAAGAGTCTGTTATGGTAAACTCAGTTTTAAAATATTTTTATTTCATTTAAGATAAATGATTTATCTCACTATTGGATAAGAGTTTGCTTGGGTGTTGATTTCAAGATTGACTGCTATTTTACCTTAGCTTTGGAGATACCACTTCATTGCTTGGTATTTATTACTGCTGCTATTTGACTGTTTCTTATTTTTAGGTAATTTGACCCTTCTCTATGTAAGTGGAATGTATCTACATCATTAATTTACAACTTCATTTGATATGTCTAGGTTCAGATTGCCACTGCCAAGCCTCCTATTCATCCTTTCAAATGCTTGATTAACTTTTTCCAATCTGAAGATGCATATTTTATCAATTCTGAACGTTTTTCAGCACCCCAGCTTTCACATATACTTGCCACTGCAGCATTCCGACAATTTTGTCTTTCTATATCTCCTATTAAGCATTTGCTCTAGTATTTCAATCTACCCACTTGTTTATTTCAAATTTTATCTTTTTATCATTCTATGCAAATACTAGACTTTTAAAATTCTACTAAATTTACAAATTTAGTAGAATTGCTAGCTAAATTGCTAGCTTTCTTTCTTACTTTAGCTGTATTTTGTCTGATCTTCAGGCTGCCTTATCAAGTCATTATTTCAATAACTGAAATTTTCGTTAGTAAGTAAATTTTTTAAAGATTCCTTTATTTATTTATTTATTTTGTTAAATATTTTTCTGGTTTAATTGCAAGGCAGAGCACTTGAAAGTCATTCTAAAGACTTTTTTATGTTTGCCATATTATTTCTTTTTCCTTGGGCATGAGTTTTTTATTCTGACATATTTATTGACTATCCTTCATAGTTTTAAGTTTCTTGTTTTGCTTTCCAATCTCAGTTTTTTAGTTCATCTTTCATAGATGCTTTAAACACATGCATTCCACTTTGTGTCATGCAGTTTGGATAGCCTTCCAAAATAATCAGCGCCCTCCCTGTGGCTGAGATGCGGTTGATGTGCACTACTGAAAGGGACAGGAGAGCTGTTACAATATCAAACACTTCCTTATCCACTTCCAGGCAGCTGCTTTCCAAAGCTTTCCGAAGAATGTTCTACTCCTTATGAACTTTCTCCTTGCTATGAGAACCCCAGGACCTTCCCATAATTCAGCTATTATATAGTTAATGGACAAGCAGAAGGCCTGTAGCACTCTGTTCCAATACCAAAACAGAGTCCTTTCTAATTAGTGGGTACATTTATCATAAAACTATTTTTTCTGTTATTCTGACCTCCACCCCAGTCTTAACATTGGGAATCTGGAGGCTTTTCTATGCACAGGAAATGCTACCCCTGATGCCATACCTATGACAGAGGAAGGCTGCCCTCAGCCTCATTCTTTTTCTTTCGGCCAGCCTTTCTGTTTCCTCACAGAACCATGGGCAAGTGACACATAAGTACCTGTTATAGCACAAACTACAGGGGGAGTTATGTCAGTCTTAGCTCAAAGCGAGGTGCTTATAGGTAACTTTAGCCTTCACAAAGCCTATAACTGGAAGGAAAGCATGCTTCCTTTCTAGCATGGCTTCCAGACTTTTAAGCTTTGACTGCCACTGCTCAAATCCATTTCTCAGCATCTGTGTGTGGGTCACACTACATACAGCCCCGACAAACCACTGCAGGTTCTTTCTGTAATTAGTGCCCTGATATTTTTCAAGGGTTTTCAGTTATGATCATTTGCTTCCTTTATGCCTGCTCTCATTTCTCCAGAAGCAGCTTCATATTTCATACTTTTACTCTGGAAATTGGCCTCTTACCACCTTCTTCCATTTGGTTTCTTTTAGAATACCCTATACATGTATTAGGCATTTGGAATATACAGATTTTATGTTATACATGTTTTCCATTGATTTTTATTAAATAAAAAAATAACATTTGCACAAATCTGTATTAGAAACAGATTTCTAGCCTCTCCTGAAAGGGTTAGTGACACTCCTGCTATCCCAATAACATATTTAGACCTGTTGTGTGGAGAGGAAGCCTTTAGGCATATATTTATGTATTTATTTTTGAAATATTTTATACAACTTGCAATTTTGATGAATGAAATAACTTACTAGTACTTGTGTATATTGCTATGTGAATAAAGCGTCTCTGTGAATCATTCTGATTTTTCAGGGTTGCTGGTTTGAATTTTCTGAAATTTGGCAACGTTTATTTTTCCGTATTACTAATTCCTAATTCTTCCCACATTACTTTTGTGTTTAAGCTTAGTTTATTTCCAGAATTGATGAGGACAGGAATAATGTGCTTTGAATACTTAAAGGATTCCATCTATGCTACAGCAGTAACTAGCTTTGCCAGAGAACTTCAAAGGCACACCATGCTGAGAATTTCAAAGGCAACATTTTATAGGGTCATTCTAAGTCTATCTGTATATTTGACCTTGAGCTGTATCTAAGCGTTGTTTATGTGACATATGTAACCATTTAAGTGATCTATTGGGCTGGTATAAGACACTGCTAATGAGAATCTTTTAAAATAATCCTCAATATAGATGGAAACAGATTTTATGTGTTACAGGGAAAGTAGGCCAATTAGAGATAAAGCTTAATAGCTTCAGGGAGGGAGCTAGAACATTTACTTTACACTTGACAGAAGGAAGAAAGAATAAAACCGTTCTTAGCAGAGCCCCCCCCCTTTTAAGAAATGATATCTTCCTTTCAAAAAATATATCTTAAGATTTTGAGCTTTCTGAATGAGGTAATTTTATCATGGTTTTGATATACAAAATCAGCATTTCTTTTTTGTCAGTAATTTTGTACCAGTGCTCAATAAAACAGGTATTATGAAGTGCTGATTGAGGCCTTGATTTTTCTATTAGTATTATGAAAAAAGCTTCATTTTCCCTAGAAAATTAGTCTAGTAATTCTTATCTCTTGTATATTTTTACATGCTACTTAAGAACACTCCTTAAAAATGTACAAATTCTCAGATTTTCTTTCAATAAGATGGTGAATTGAATGAGTGCATTTTGAATGCTCAAGGTAGATAAAGGAGGGGTAGTTTCTATCTTGGAATTAAATCAGGAAAATATTTAACAAAAAAATATAAAAAAAAGAAATCTTAAAAAATTGCCAGCCTGGAATTCTATATCCTAATAAGTTAAGCTTTAAAATTGAAGGAGAAATCAAATCTTTTTATTGATATGCAAACATTGAGAAAGTTTGCCACAAGACTAGCTCTGCAGGAAACACTTTGACCTGTTCTCCACACTATCATGATGAACCACCAGCAAAGTAAGCACTCAGAAACTAAAGGACAAAACCTAGCTTCCACAATGATGCAAAAGATAAAACTAAGCAATGGACTTTCACAAAATAAGATGACCAGAATGCCACTATACTTAACAATTCTCTCAATAAATGTTAATGGCTTGAATTCCCCACTGAAGAGGCATAGACTAGCTGATTGGATTAAAAAAAAAAATACAAGCCATCCATTTTCTGTCTGCAGAAAGCACACCTAGCCTCAAAGGACAAATTAAAACTCAGAGTTAAGGGATGGAAGATAATTTTTCAGGCAAACAGAATTCAGAAGAAAAGAAGGGTTGCAATCTTATTTTCAGATACAAGTAGATTTAAAGCAACAAAGGTAAAAAAAGACAATGATGGACACTTCATTTTGGTCAAGGGAAAAATACAACAAGAAGACATTTTAATTCTAAATATTTATGCACCCAACTTAAATGCTCCCAGATTTCTGAAACAGACCTTAATTAGTCTGGGCAATATGATATTCCATAATACCATAATAGCAGGGGACTTTAATACTCCTCTTACAGAACTGGATAGATCCTCTAAACAGAAACTAAACACAGATACAAAGAACTTAATTGTCACCCTAGAACAACTGTACTTTACAGACCTATTTTGAAAACTCCACCCCAAAGCTCAAGAATATACATTCTTCTTATCGGCCCATGGAATGTTTTCCAAAATTGATCATATCTTAGGGCACAAAAAAACCCACAAGAGAATCAAAGGAATTGAAATTTTACCTTGTATCTTTTCAGACCACAAGGCTTTAAAGGTAGAACTCACTCTCACAAAAACGTTCAACCTCACGTTGGACGTGGAAATTAAACAACTTTATGCTGAATGACAGTTGGGTGCAGGAAGAGATAAAAGAGGAAATCATTAACTTCCTTGAGCATAAAAACAATGAAGGCACAAGCTACCAAAACCTGTGGGATACAGCAAAAGCAGTCCTGACAGGAAAATTAAAATTTCTCTCTTTAGATGCCTACATCCAAAAAACAGAAAGAGAGTGCATCAACAAACACACAAACTATCTTATAGAACTGGAAAAAGAACAATCTAAGCTTAAACCCAGTAGAAGAAAAGAAATATTTAAAATTAAATCAGAGAGTAATGACATTGGAAACAAAAGAATCATTCAGAAAATTAATGAAACACAGAGTTGGTCTTTTGAAAAAATAACATGGAATTTTTTATGAGTCTGAAGATAAATACTTTTCTCTGGAACAAATTTTACTGTCTGAGATGTCATCACATAATACTAGTCATACATGAAAAGAAATGGGAACAGGATTGCTAGGCATCTGGTCAGCCTCTACATATGTATGACAATTTGAAACAGTTCTACTTAGAAATTATTAAAAATGTAAAATATAGACATTCATTCTTTTGTTTCACATACAGGATAGATAGATTTCCTACATTGCCCAGGTACTATTTTGATTGCTAGAGTTGGAGGAAATGAACAAAAAATCCAATGTTCCTACATGTGTGGAACTTACATATACTATGTGTGGAGACAAATAGTAAGAGCATACACAAAGGATTATGAGAGTGTAGTCAGGTGCCATAAAAAAATGAAACAACATGAAAGGATGTAGAAAGCTGAGCATTGCTGTAAAAGAATGTTCAGGAAAGAACTTCTACCTCCCTTCCACGCTGGATGTGAGATTTTAACTTTCTTATTGCTAAATTCAACATTTAGTTGTTTTCACTTCACCTTGATCTATCAGCAACATTTAGGTTTAAAACTCATTTCTTCATTTTCAAAGAAAATTAGTTGACTTGGTTTCTAAGGTGGCACCTTCTGCTGTGTTTGTCCTGCCTCATTGTATTATTTTCCTATTGCTGCTGTAATAAAATATCACAAATTTAGGGGTCTAAAACCACACAAATTTATTGTTTTGGAATTCTGGAGGTGAGAAGTTCTACATGGGACTGAGATAACAAGAATGTTTCAGCAGAACCATTGTCCTTTCCAGAGGTTCTAGGAAAGAATCCAGTACTTCTAGAACCTGCCTACATTCCTTGGCTTGTGGCCTCCTCACTCAGTTTTCAAAACCAGTAAGTTTGCCTTTATGCACTGTTCATTCATCACTTTTCCCTCTGTATTCTTTTGTCTCCCTCCTCCACTTTTGAGGACTCTGGGGATTACATCCCTCCCCCCCGGCCCCCCAATAATGCAGGATAATTTTCCCATCTCCAAATACTTAATGACATCTACAAACTCCCTTTTGCCCAGAAGATAACATGTTCACATGTTTACAGTTTCTAGGGACAAAGATCTGTATATATTTCGGGGTGGGGAAGATTATTCTGTCTACCATATTCTGTGACTTATGTCTCAGTTTTCTCAGTTGTTTCCTTCTTATGTTTCTGACTTTTAAATATGGAGTACCAGGGCATAAATACAGCTATGTTGCTTGTTAGAATATTGAAATCTTTTTATTTATTACAAGTACCTTACCAACAACTCTGAGCCCTAGACTTGTCTGTCTTTTGCCCTGGATCCCTGATCTACCCTGAGGATTCTACATGCTCCAACAACAAAAATAAAAAAACAAAAATAAATGTCTGGCCTACCTAGAAGCTTTGAAGACACTCACCCAGCATTGTGGTCAGGCTCTGTGTAGATTGGCTAATGCTCCAGGCATACCAGTTGTTAGGTGTTTTAAATAGCATCCCTAGGAGTGCCTCTTTCTCAAGTAGTCATTTACTTAGTGATTTCATCCAGTCTTTAAGACTTTAAATACTACTTAAATACCGATGACTCTCAACGTTTCACTTTTAGCCCAATTTTTTCTCCTACACTTCAGAATCTTAGATCTAACTACCCATTTAGCAACCCCAAGGATGTAGTTTAGGCATCTAAAGCACACCTCATTCATCACTGAACTGCTGGTTCATCCCCCTGCCTCAGTCTGGCCCCTGTCCTGTGGTCTTCTGTCCATCCAGAAATATAGATTCTACCTACTTTCTTTACCTTGAAAATATACACAGAATTCAATTATTTCTTGCCTTCTTTGCAGTTATCAACTCAGTCTTTATCCCCATTAGTGCCCACCTGTTATTTCAAAGCCTTCTGTGTTGTGTCCGTGGCTCCTTCTCAACATGGCATCAGGAGTGATCATCAGATTTTAGTCACATCATTTTGTGTTGAAAACCCTCCTTGTCATCCTGTCTCTCTCAGATAAAGACCAATGCCCTGCCCTGGCCTCAGATCGCCTCAACAATCTTCCTCTGTCCTGTCCTCCCTCTGGATCATCTTCCTTTACTTCCTCGTTCCCTCACCTTCAGCCACACTGACCTCTGTGTTATTATTAAAATAAGTTGGGTTGGGCTTGGCGCCTGTGGCTCAAGCGGCTAAGGTGCCAGCCACATACACCTAAGGTGGTGGGTTCAAATCCCCAGCCCAGGCCCACCAAACAACAATGATGGCTGCAACCAAAAAATGGCCAGGCGTTGTGGCGGGCACCTGTGGTCCCAGCTACTTAGGAGGCTGAGACAGGAGACTTGCTTGAGCCCAGGAGTTGGAGGTTGCTGTGAGCGTGATGCCATGGCACTCTACCCAGGGGGATAGCTTGAGGCTCTGTCTCAAAAAAAAAAAAAAAATAAATTGGGTTGCTTTCTGCACCTGGAGTGCCCTTCTTTGCTATTGGAATTTTCTGTTCCCTGCATCTAGGGAATTCTTTCCATTGGATATTCACATAGCTTGTCCCAAACTTTCTTTCACTACATACACTACACACTAACTTGCTAGAGCCATTTTCCTTAACCCCATTAAAAAAAAAAATCGAATATTTTAACTCTTTGATTCCCCTATCCATTTTCTTCTTCCCCTTGGCATTTGTCACTCTCTCATCAGCTAAGCACTGCATAACGACATTTTGTTCAATGATGAATTGTATGCACGAGGGTGGTCACATAGTATGATTAAGTTAATTTATTATTGGAGAAAGAATTTTTTTATAAATTTAGTGTAGCCTAAGTGTGCAGTGTTTATAAAATCTATAGCAACCTATGGTAGTATCCTGGGCCTTCACATTCACGCACACCTTACTCATGGACTCATTCAGAGCAACTTCCAGTCCTGCAAGAACCGTTCCCAGTAAGTATCCTTATACAAGTCCCAAGATTTGTTTCATTTTCTATATTGTGTTTTTACTGTACCTTTTTTCTGTTTAAATATGTTTAAATAAATGAATACTTAACTGTTGTGTTACCATTGCCTACAGTATTCAGTCCAATAAGTGTTGTACAGGTTTGTAGACCAGAGCAGAAAAGAGGCCATACAATATAGCCTACATGTGTAGTAAGTAGGCTGTACCATCTACATTTGTGTAATTACAATCTTTGGTGTTCACAGAACCAGAAAATTACCCCAGTGATGCATTTCTTAAAATGTATGCCCATCATTAAGCAATGCATGACTGTATACTATCTATTTTACTCAATTTATGCTGTTTCCTTTGTGTCTAGAACCCACTAGAATGTGAATTCTGTAAGGGTTGAGATGTTAGTCTTTTTCTCAACTGCTTATCTCAAAATCTGGAGCAGGGTCTGGACAGGGTTCTAGCCTCACTAATGGTTACAAATTTGAAAATTAAACAAGATTCTTATTGTAAACTCTGAAATTCATAAAAATGGACAAAAAGTAATATTCAAGGCTTAAAGGGACAAAAATTATAATGCACAGTTGTAGAAAGTAGGAAACAGGCCAAACTTTTCTTCAAAGAAGCTATATAATAAATTTTAAATATGATATACTTTGGCACAGTAAAATGCCTTATTAAAATTTATCCTAAGGAAATATTTAAGAATGTGAATGTCAGCAAACATTTAGCAATAAAGACAACCACCACAATCTCATTTGTTAAAGTGAAAAATTTTTAAAGTCTAACGCCCCATTTCTAAACATAGAAACTTAAGTTAAATGAAATGTGGTATATTCATACAATGGAATATAATATAATCATTAAATTAATATTTAGATAAATATCTAGGACATGAGAAATATTAACATTATTAATAAATAGAATAAAGCAGTATATAAAAATTATATGCAGGATGATTTCATTTTTAAAGGAAAATATGTATATCTTATATATTGTTAGATAGTTGTTAGAGAGGTTAGTTTTTGACAATATAGTTTTTAAAGTGAGTTGGGTAGTTTTTTCTTGTTTATCTGATTTGTATTTTACAGTTTTCTTTTAAAATAATGATCACTTAATAAAAACTCAAAATTATACCACATGTTAATATTCCAAAAGTTGTTACTATTATAAATATAAAGGGTTTTCTTTAAGTATGAATTATACATAAATATTCTTATGCTTTTATGATATTTGATAATAATATTTATATTTGTTTTTTAATATCTTGCATTAGTAAGTAGGAATTAATGCCCCAAATTTGCATATAGAGTCATCTCCTTAACGTCATTTCAGTCTTTAGAAGTTCAACGTGTGGAAGCTGTCTGGCCACAGGTATGACTGTATTGAAAATTGTATTTAACATAACTCTGATGATAAGATAATTAAATTTATGTCATGCAACTAATTCAATATTTTATGTCAGAGATCTTAATTAAAATTAACCTTCTAATCTCTCTCTCTAGTTTCTACTCTCTTAGTGGTAATGTACAACCTGGTTCTGTTGAACAAAGGAAGGGAAAATTCCCCATCTGGCCAGAGTGGAGTGAAAGTGATATAAACGCAGAAAAGTGGGATGCAGGCAAAGGCGGAAAAGAAAAGGACAAAACGGGAAAAAGCCCCACATTTGTAAGGAGACTTAACACAATTCATTTCATTTTGCTTTTTAATTTTATAGTGGAAATGAAGTGTGCTCATTCTTCTCCACAACCTTTATTCCAAAGGGAAATTTCGTCTTTTGTCGACTTGCCCTCTCTGCCAGCCTATGCCTTATCTTTCAAAGCCTTAGTCCTAAGTTTTGGTGAATCACATTTGGGTAAATAGAAGGAAAGAGATAAGACCAAAGAGTTACAGTGAAACAAAAGGGAAATTAAGAGATAGAACAGGTTAGCCAACGAATTATGGACAAAGTTGGGAAGCAGGCGTTTAGAAGGTGGTTTAGAGAATGAGGGTCCAAGTCAGCCTTGTGAGCTATTACTTGGAGGTTCTAGGGAGTGGGATTTTTAAAAGAAATGTCACTATGGTATAAGACCTGGATTTTTCTTAATATCCCCTCAAGCTATGTGGATAAAGATCCGAGTTGTTCTTTGTTTACTTTCTCACCTATAAACATGATAGGTCCCCAAGATTGGAGCTATGTGGAGTGCCTACATTTTCCAGTTATTTTAGGTTCTTTGGCCTATATAGAATATTTTAGCTTGGCTGGGCACAGAGACTCATGCCTATAATCCTAGCACTTTTGGGGGCTGAGAAGGATCACTTGAGGCCAGGAGTTGAAAATCAGCCTGAGCAACACAGTGAGAGTCCTGTCTCTCCACAAAACTTAAAAATTAGCTAGATGTGGCATTGAGTACCAGTAGTCCCAGCTAGTTGAGAAGCTGAGGAAACTGATGATCTCTTAAGCCCAGGAATTTAAGGTTGCAGTGACCTATAATTACACTTCTGCACTCCGCCCGGAGCAACAGGACCAGATCCTGTCCCTTACTTCCCCCTAAAAGTGTTTATTTCTAAAGATGTCTTTTTGAGCCTACGGGTCTGGGTAACATTTACAATGTGACTTATTTATTTGGTATAGTAATTCATTTAAAATATTTATAGAACACTATAATTTTTGGAACACAAAATCGCCAAGAGGGCTAGATTGAACCCTGGTGTCTCTATTTGCATAAAGTATTCTGAAATGGTAAACACTAGCATTTATATTCTCTTCACAAAATTTAGTTCACAAAGCGCATGTTTCATATCAGTGATTTATTCACAAAAGATATTCAATGGAAGGCTAATTGCTGACTCTGTTAGCACTTGAACAATTTCCAAATTAGCAAGTGTGAGGGAACACAGTCTTTGTGCCATATCTAGAGTGATCATGAAACTTTTAGGGGCAAAAGACTTTTGACCCAGAGGGTTCAAATGAAAATGGTCATGGTCTATGAATTTTTAGCAGCAATTCAGACTTACAGGGACTCTGTGTGTGTGTGTGTGTGTGTGTGTAGCTCTCAGAGATTGTGCAAGTCCTCAGTTGAGCAGTGATGTTCTAGAGAAGACGGAGAGATGAGTCACTCCAATGTATGGAGAAATGACAGGGAGGGGACAGTATAAATTGCTTGACAGTTTTGAAATAGAACATAAAATAACTCTCTAGGGAGCTTGGAGTGGAAGCATGTTTTAGTCAGGTGACTGAAAAATTCTTACAGATCTCTGGAAGGCTGGGTATCAAATTCTGGAGTTGATCAGTGTTATTAAAGTGGGGGCATGTGTGTTGGAAGAACATGTATTGGCAGAAAACCAGAGAGGCTGGTGCAGTAGTGAGTGTGTTGGTTACCTGATGTCTATTTTATTTGGGGGCAGCAAATAGGAATCAGGCTGGCTGAGCATCAGACCCCAATGTAATACTGTGGGCCTTGGATCAGGGAACTGTGTAAAACTGCATGGTTAGGAAGACACTAGGCTGACTCTTGATGTGAACAGGAGCCATCCAATGGAGTGTGGCACTTGACAGCCTTAATCTACATCTCATGCTGCCACTGTCACTTTCAGAGGTAGGGAGCACTAGCTCAAACTACAGGGCAAAGTGGTAAAATCAGGGATGGAACCTTATTTCCCACCCGGGTTCTGTCCCACAAGCACAGGATTCTTGGTTCACAAAACAACAACAGCCTCTCCACAGGAGTGAGGGTTAGGTAGACAATGTCCAAGCTTTGCGATTGCATCTCCACGGTTGGCTGACACTGTCACTCTTAGTTCTGATTTGCAACATTCATTTTTCTCACCGAGATTATTGCCTTAAGTATAGCAGTTGTCCTTGGAATAAATGGTAAAGGAAATACAGAAACCCTGTGTGTCATTTCATACATCTCTCTGCATGTACAACACCTATAATTATCCCAAAAGAATAAATTAGTTTTACAAATGAACAAATAAAAAGTCCATCAGGTCAAAGACCACAGGTTTTTTTTTTTTTTTTTTTTTTTTTACGTACAATCCTGTTTTTGATTCTAATAGTTGAACATTAAATAAATATTTCTCCATTCAGTTAAAAACTCTTCTCTACTTAAAAAAAGGTTTTTCTCAAAGAAAAACATGGCCATATCTGGCCTATCCAAAACAGATTTCCTACCGTATCTAATTCATATCCAAAGCTTGTTTGGGTTACTTCCTCTACAATTAAAACACTACTCAGCATTTCACATTCTGCTGATTGTATACGGTATTGTTAAATTCAGTATTCTCCAAATATTCCATGAATTGGCTTTGAGAGCAAGCACATAAATTGCTTTATAACTGTGTACTGATTGATCAAAGGTATGCACTTACTTGTTTTTATTGAGTTGTGTTCTTTTTAATAAAGACATATGCAGAAAAAGCTTAATTTATTTTTATATAGCATTGTTTTGAAGACCCTGAAGGAAAGATTGAGTTACCACCATCACTGAAAATTTATTCCTGGAAACGTCCACAGGATTTTTTAATTAGTCGGGTAAGAAATGTTTTTACTATTACGCAAAATACTTATTAATTATGGGAATGTAATCCCATAGTGATAAGAATGTGAATTTTGAAATGATTTAGAGTAACTACTTCTTATAGTAATTAACAAAAAAAAGTAATAGCTTTTGGCTTTTAAACCAGAAATAAATGTTGATCAGTATTGTTAAATAGTTCTTGTACTAGATTCCAAGAAATTATATTGAACTTTTGTTTAGCACAGCAGTTCTCAACCTGTGGGTTGTGACCCCCTGCATATCAGATATTTACATTACGATTCATAACAGTAGCAAAATTACGGTTATGTAGTAGCACCGAAAATAATTTTATGGTTGTCACCACAGCGTGAGGAACTGTATTAAAGGGTCATGGTATTAGGAAGGTTGAGAACTACTGGTTTAGAGGCTTGAGTTTTCTTCTTCTTCCCAAAACGTCAGATTGTAGCCTAAAATGTTGTGTGGAGTTATTCCTTGATTTCTGGCTGACACGCTTTCTCCTTTCTGCTTCTTGGCACCAATTACATGGCATGGATGTCTGTATTCTGTAGTGTTTCTTAGCATAGCTTTTCCAGTTCAAGAAGTTTCAGCTATGTCTAGTACAGCAATTCCTGAAGCATTTTCCAGAGGTCACCTTCATATCTGGACCACTAGGCCCAGCTACTTGAAGCATATTGAGTGAGGCATCTCTCAAGAAACCTTAATTTTAAATAGCACTTGTATAGATTAAAACTTTAGGCACACTGGTCTATAGCTTCTTAACAGTTGTGTTAGTTTGAGCATATTTGGTTTTTCCAAGGGCTTAATTATCAATAATGCCTTTTTCCTTTGAATATCCTATAACTTTCACTGAATGCACAGGAAAGCAGTAGGCTACGTTATTTAGAGCTAGGCCAGCGGTTGTAATGGGGTGGATTCTTCTGTATATTTGTGAAATCTATTAAAACTGTCTCTTCATAAAGAGACAGATTATTTGAGTTTATTCCCAAAAGTGTTAGCCTTCATCAGTGCTGCGAATGCAAGAACACATAACAGATCCGCCTTAATTTCTAAGGACTATAACTAGTTGAGAAAATCAGATAAAGCTAAATCCAAAAAGATGTACTAAAATAAGAAATGATAATAGGGTACATCTTTGACCACCAGAGTACTTTTTGAATGCCTACTTATAAGACATTTTAAACAAAATAAATAAAATACACCTGCATCATGCTTTTAAAGTACTTCTAGTGTTAGATAACATTAACATGAAGAAGATAAACTCTGTGCTGTTACTAGAATGTACTTATATCCATGTGTTATTAACAACATTCAGTCTCTGCTGGATGTAAGCACATGGTTTACATTTCGTGCAAATAAAACATATAGATTTCATAAAGTGGGAGTGTTGTATATTTGGATAAGTAGAACCATATATTTTTCTTTTGAGCATAACTTAGTTCTGAGAGATAAATTTGAACCAAAACTAAATTCATTCATCATTGTTGACATCACTTTCACCTACACGTATCGTAATTCTGCCATCCATTTCGTGTTGCTACTCTCCCTTGGCATTGAGTCCTTCTCTTTATCCACCACACGGAAATATGGGCTGAACCAACCAGAACTGGAATCTGGCTAAGTAGAAAAATCCTAGAATAGTGTTTTTCAAGCTTTAATGTCTAGGTCCACAGTGATAACTACTTTTGACATTGAGACTCTTTAAATATGGACCCTCACAAACGACCTATCTACATGAGATTCACTCAGTTCTATTATACCACATGGCAATAGAATTAGAACTATTCTATCTAGACCTGACCCACTAAACCACCTTCATGAATCAATAATCACAATGCACAACTTAAGAACATAGTCAACCTAGAATATACCCTAGAACTCTCGAAGCAAAAGATGTTATCAAAGGACATGATTTGAGTCAGAGAAAAGCTAAGTTGTCACACACTTTAACAAAGACATCAGGATGAACACGGACCCTTTCCACCAAGGGGGTTAATAAATTCCGATCCCGGAGTAACTGATTAGATCTATTTATTTATGAGAACTAGGTAGTGGCCTAGACCCTTCAGTGTTGTTTATACTGAACTGATATATCTGCAGATTTATCCAGCCCCAGGTACAGGAGTTGGGAATAGAGATGCTAAAATGCCATTGTAGAGACCTCTGCTTCACTATTTATTATCTTTTACAAACTCAGTTCCTAGTTTTCATCTTTTAGAAAATAAAGTAAAATTGCTCAAACTTTAGGTATCTAACATTTATTAATCTATAATCAATTTTGTTGCCCACTGGCACGTACTAAAATGAATGGACATATTAGCAATGCTCCGTCCGTCAGTCAAACCAGAATAAACTATGTTTATAAGTTAAAATCGGCTCAGTTAATTCAAGTCTTTTAGGTAGTTTTAGGTCAAAATACTAGCACTGATGGGTTAGTACTTGATGGTATTACCTTTCATAAAAGTCTAATTTCCTAATTAAAACCATTTTCATGTTAATTTGATGCATTAAAATATGCACTTAACATGAATTATAGCTCATTTTTAATATGTTATGTTGTATTTCCCTATTACTTTTATTTTATTATTTATTTATTGGTACTTGATTTAGATGTGTATGAATTAATGACCACTAAATTAATTTGAAAATGTAATGAGATTTAAAGTTGGTCAAGATTTTTAAAAGCTGTCACAACTCGTGTTTTTTTTACCCAAGATGAAGATATTTTCCCAGGTTTAACATAAATTTAAATTTTAAATTGCTTTCTAAGGTCTCCATTTGTGTGTGTATATGCATGCTAAGCTTATCTGCATATATATAATGCATGCTGTAATATTTGTGTAGGAAAATGTTATGTTTTTAATGGCATTACATTAAATTAATGTCACCTACAGCTCTAAGAATTATCTTAGGAAATAATGTATTTGATTTTTATTTACTCTAATTCTCTTGGATGTGAGAAATGAAATCAGATTTGGCTTATTTCCAGCACAGAAAAACTATTCTATTAAGCTCCATTTCCTTGATTTCTCTTGTGGAGTAATATCTGTCTATATACTTTTTTGTATTTCAGACTCCTGTAGTTGTGAAAAATGAAATTTCATTTGATTTATTTTCAACAAATGGACACTTACTCTGCAGCGAGGTATGTGGGGAAGCATGAACTGAAGTCTCACCAACTTAAGTTTCAGACCCTCTTAGACAATTCCCAGATAGTGGGTCTCAGTTCTCTCTTTCTCAACCTTCAAGTTTTGGTATAAGTAAATATTTTTTTCCCAAGTTTTTGAGGTAGAGTTGACAATTAAAAATTGCATATATTTAACGTATACAACTTGTTAATTCCAAATACATAGCCATATTGCTCATTTGAAATACGTATTGCAATTCAGCTGTACCCCACCATTCCCCACCACCCTCTTCCCCACTGCCCACCTCCTACCTCCCATCTCCCCACATGCACCTGCACCTCCCTGCTTTGGGTTTTATCCATCACAAACAGACCTATTCTACTCTCCTAAGTTAGTTAAGTTAGTTTTCGATTATTTTCTCCTGAGACTCAGGCAGAGAAGAAGGGCGTAATCATTATTAATTCCAATACTTTGTCATTCTTATCTTTCATGGATTGACCAATATTAAAATCAAAATTCTATTTCTTCAGCGAAGTTGTACTGATCAGTGGAAAATGTTCTCTGAATATTTCAGTCCAAGGTAGACCTATTATATGAATCCTAAACTTACATAGCTTTTTGGCTTTTCATTTTCCAAGTCAAAAAAGTATATAAAATCTGCTACAGGGAAATCTTGAATGTATGGGAGGATATCTGCTCTACAAAGTTCTTATGACCTAATCAAACTTTACGAATTTCTTAGATAACGCCAATTAAGAAAAACATAAATCTTATGAGGTCAGTCCTGAGTATTTAACAAACTGGGACGTTAAACGTGAGATGAATAATTCATAAAATCTGATACTACAGAGGCACTAATGGCCTTCCTGTACACCGACTGTGACCCAGAGATTTCTCACACATTCTTCCTATGCTTCGCAGAAATGCTGGAAAGTAGATACTATTATCTGCATATTGCAGATGAGAAACTGCAACATAGGCTGAAGTGACTTGCCCAACAGCAGACGTCTGGGAAGGGTCTGAAGGAGAATTCAAATCCCGGTTGGTCACTGTTTCTGCTGTGAAGCCTCCCTTCCCACGGTGCTTGTTAGCTGTTAAGAACACAGCAAGTCAGAGTTTTACTTAGAGCATGGAGGCACCTATGCAGATCAGCACATAAAATACAGGATTCAGAGGATATGTATTTATGTATCTGTACAATTTTAATTCTTTCTTATTGCCTTCCTTCTCTAATTGGTCCATTTGCATAAAAGAAATAATTTCCTTCTTAAACTCAACATTTATGGAATGTCCTCTCACAAGCTCTCTCTCTCTCTCATTCTCTCTCTCTCAGCACCCTCCCCCCTCCCTGATATCAGGTTAATATCAAATGGAGTTCAATGCCAAATCTCTGACAGTTTACTCTGGAAAACAGCTTTCTTATCTATGAGTGTTTAATAATACATAGTAGAAATTTTGGTTTGTATTATGAGTATTTTTGTAGGTCAGAAATCAAAATGTGAACTACATTGTGTGCAAAATTTAATCTTGCTACTGGAAGTAGATCTTTATTGCATTTCTCCCTAAACTACAGTACATACAATTGTGAAAACAGCCAATTAACAGTAATGACTTTTGTGTCTAGCTGATGAGATGGATTATCAGTGAAATCTACGCAGTGTGGAAGATATTCAATGGAGGGATTCTGAGCAATTATTTTAAAGGGACTTCAGGGGAACCTCCTCTTCTCCCCTGGAAGCCCTGGGAACACATATACTCTCTCTGCAAGGCTGTGAAGGGCCATATGCCTCTGTTCAATAGCTATGGAAAGTATGTTGTAAAACTTTATTGGATGGTAAGTTCAAGTTCATTTTCATAAAAATTCATGTGTCTCTTATACTGCAATGTATTTGTAGCTGGGCTAGTATAAGAAAATGTGGTGTATCCAGGATATTAATTGTGTAGCTGCTGGGGAAACTGTCCTGTATGAGTAATTTCTGAGTACTGAGAAATACAATTGGTCTTTGGTGCTGTCTGGATCACTGAGGCATCACGGATCTGTCACCTGCTGGTCCTGCTCCTGCCTGTGCACTGTCGGGCTGAGACTGGCTGGGCAGGCAGGGGTGAGCACAAGGAGCTTCCCTCTGTGACAGCAGGAGGCACCACTAGTGCGTCCTCTAATCCTCTCCCAGGCGTTGCTATAGCTGAGGGGCTGAGCCCATAGATCTGTGTCCTAAACTTGAGATCTGTTTTCCTGCCATAAACCTTACTCTGAGGCAGAGAGATTTTACCTCTGCCTAAAAGGGAGGCAAATGGGATAGTAGGAAATGCAAATAGAGTATCCAACCTCCCTTTTAAATCCAGTTAAAGTAGACTGACACCAAATTTAACATTCCTAGACGCTGCCAGACACTTTTGGCTTTTACTGGTCACCAGGAAAGAATGTTCTTTCTGAACATCTGAAGAAATCGGAAGAGTCTAAAAAGTTAAAAATTCCATTACCTATTTCTAAGAACATGGCTTTTTCCTTAATGGGCTTGAACCATTCATCTTAGGAATTGACCTTGACACCTTGTTAGGAGAGAAAACAACTTTCTAATTGCTTTTATCGTATTTATTTACCGACTAGGAGTCCTATTTGGCAGGTTTGATTTTAGGGTTTTAAATGTATTCTGATGAGTAAGCGGGAGGGTGTGGCATGAAGAATGTAGAAAACCCAGTGGATGGCATTGGGGTGTCATAGAAAGAAGAAGGTGAGCACAGCCAGAGTGGGGAGATCAGATGCCTGGGTTCTTGCCTAACCTTGATGTGGGCGTGGGGGGTGTCAAAACTATTAAATATTTCAAATCATTGAACCACCCTGTTAGATTTTTTTCTCACTCTCTGCTCCACCACCCTGCTTCCTGACATCCCTCCTTCTTTACAAATCTATTTCTGGATAGGGCTAAACAATTATTAACATGAGGTTCTGTTTTGCAAAGAAAATGTGATTTTATTTATCCTTAACTCTACTGATTCCCTACAAATCCAAACCCTCTTGATTCAGATTTTTTTCAATGCATTTAGATCACTTTGGGAATCTTAGTCCAATCCAATCATTATCTCTTTAGATAATTTAGCCCTTGGGAAAAAATGTGGTCAGAGACTGGACCTCAGTCCTGTGGCTCCCTCTGGTCCCCCATTGGTCTTGTCTGAGAAATGATTTGTGAGGATGTTGTTCAGCAAATGAACACTCAGATACAACTGGTCCCGTGAGCGCTCAGATACAACTGGTCCCGTGAGCGCTCAGATACAACTGGTCCCGTGAGCACTCAGACACAACTGGTCCTGTAGGAATTATTATGGTACTGGTGGCACTGGTGGCACTGGTGAACATGAGGCCACCTGGTTGGTACAAATCATTTCCTCTGGGCTAGGGGCAGAAATTTCTATCTCTTTGTGCCTCATTCCCAGCCGGGAGGGCTGAGTCATCTCTTGTGTGCATATCATCAGTAGTTCTTGAGAATAAATTTGTTTGGACATGATAAACTCTATTGTTACTTTTTTTTTTCTTTTCTTGTCCCTTTCCAAAACACACAATTTAAGTTTTGATTTTTTTTAATCTTCCAGGTTTAGTTCAGTATTTGTACATTTTTCTCCTTTGCTTTTCCTGCAAACACTTGGGAAACATGTTCATAAAAGTATGCTTTGGTACCTTTGACCGCTTGATTTAAGTACAGGGCACTGCAGATTCAACTTACACCTGGCGTTTATTTTCCTTTCCCTTTCAGGTCTTGTACACCTTGAGTTTCCACCTCACTGTTCTTTGATTTCTTTCTTTCTTTCTGTCTTTTTTTTTTTTTTTTTTTTGAGACAGAGTCTCTCTATGTTGTCCTTGGTAGAATGCTGTTGCGTCACAGCTCACAGCAATCTCAAACTTTTGGGCTTAATTGATTCTCTTGCCTCAGCCTCCCAAGTAGCTGGGACTACAGGCACCTGCCACAACGCCTGGCTATCTTCTTCGATTTCTTGATGCTTTCTTACCTTTTCATTATTGGAGATTGATTTTCCTTCTCTGCCTTATTGCAAATATTCTTCTCTGCCTCTTCTCTTGCCCCTGGAAACATTTGCCTTTATCACCTTCTGGAGACAAAGCAAGCTCTCAGCCTTCCTGTGTGATGTTTAAAATTCCTATGTTCACATCAGCTCATCATTTCTCCCATAGAAGCATTCTCATTACTTCCAGTTTGCATACCAAATCAATTGCATCAAGGTTCTTGACAACAGCCAGATAAAAGTTTATCTAGTAGCCTCGAGAGCAAAGCTGTGAAGCAGAGCAGTGCTTTTCTTTCTCTTACCTGGAAGGGATGATGCTGGCAGATGCGTCCAGTGTCAGCCTTCCCGTGACTCCCTGCACTTCAGCCACTGCTCTCACTCTAAATACAGACTCTGTTGGCAGCCTTGCTGAGAGTGTCATTTGTCTCTGATAAACAGAAAAAACACACATATTAAAACCAATATTTTTTTCCAGTTGCCATCAATGCTTTCATTTCTGATTGACCCTTATACTTTTAAGTACAATATTATTGTAGCTTCTAAGGTTGGTTTTTTTTTTTTTTTTAAACTGTGGGGTTCAGAAGTCTCCCTGCATCAACATCAACACCACCCATGATACTTACACTCCTGCTCCCTATGCCCCACCCTAGACCTCTTGAGCCAGACTTTCTGAGGGTAGAGCCTAGAATCCCTCATTTGAAGTAAACTCTGTCTCACCCAGTGATATTTTTGTTCATTAAATTCCAGGGACAATGTTTACAAGACACAAACTATTACAAATTATTTTTCTATCATTCAGTTGCTTTCTTTCTAAATGGACATGCATTATTTTCACTTTGTGACTGTTAATATTACGCATGCTTCTAGTAAATTCAAACACTATTAGAATAGTCAAGGTAAAAAATGAAATTTTTCTATAATTCTTCCCTACTTTGTAAAGGATTCATGTATATGGTCCGAAACTTTCTTCTGTTATTAAATTTGCCATATGTAATTTATAACAATCAGGGCCATATAATATTTATTGCTTTGTAAAGTATTCTTTTCCCTGACCATAGGCATCTATGCTAATATGCATTGATCTTTGTACTCCATTGTATGGAGGTAAAAAAATGCATGTATATTATCCCAATTTTATGTTGATAGACATTTAGGTTATGATGTGTGTTTTACCAAAACAAATGATGCTGAAAAATAACATCTTTGTGAATACATATTTTTGCCCATTTATATGCACTTTTTATATGCATTTTTATAGGATTTCTACATATGCCAAAGTACATGCAAATTCGTAACTTCCATAAGTATATTCAAGTTATTCTTTATTTTTTTGTGTGTATATACCAGTTACACTTGATATATTTGGATTTAAGTATATAATTATTATTTAAGTATATAATCTGTTATTAAGTCTATCATATTTTTTGTTAGTTTTCTTTATCTCTTTTCCTGTACTGATTGATTGAACATTGATTACTGAACATTCTTTAGGATTCCAGTTTGATTTATCTGCCTTCTGAGTATATCTTTCTGTTTTTTTTTTCTAGTGGTTGCTCTATTAATTAAAATATACATGCATAACTTATCATGGCCCACCCCATCAGCATTTTATCACTTAAATTAGAATATACTTTCCCACCATTTTGGCTCCTTTACGCTTTTCCATTTCTGATATAGTTTTCTTTTTTTTTTTTTATACTGATATAGTTTTCTTAAGTGTTTCTTTTATTTATATTGAGAACCTTATCATAAATTTTGCTTTTACATTCAAATGCAATTTTAAAAGCTCAAGAGAATAGTCTATCATTTAGTCATATGTTTACTTATTTTTGTTTTTCAAATTTTTAGTCATTTTTTAATTGACACACCGTGATTTTTCTTTCCTTTCTTTCTTCTGATGTTGCAAGTTTCTTGTCATTCTCAGTTTGTCGTTTTGAAAAATTTCTTTTCACCGTTCTTTTTGAGTATTTTCTGAAATCTCTGTTGACTTATTGCTCATTTGTTGATCTTTTATAATTGTGACTTAAGGATCTTAATTAGAAAACAACATTTTATTATTCTTTCAGAATTCTCATGGGAGGAAGAGGGTATAGTATATCTAGCCATTTAGTTATCTGGATCTTGAAAATATTAAACTTTGAACATGAGTATATTCTAAAGCAGCAGTTCTCAACTGCTGGGTTGTGACCCCTTTGTAACAATGAAAACACATCCTGCATATCATATATTTACATTACGATTCATAACAGTAGCAAAATTACAGTTATGAAGTAGCAACGAAAATAATTTTATGGTTGGGGGTCACCACCACGTGAGGAACTGTATTAAAGGGTCACAGCATTAGGACATATTAGGAAGGTTGAGAATCACCGTTCTAAAGTATTTTATTAGTTAATATTAACAAAGGAGACATCCTTCTTCATAGACATGCTACATAATTAAACAATTTGATGGTCTCTTAAATGATGTAGTGCTAACACAGGAAACAATTTGAAAAAACAATACATCATTTGCATGCGCTAATAAAAATACCAAATACAAAATAATTCAGTCTTCTATCATGATGTCTTAAATAAACTGCATCTTTCTTGTTTCTGTCTACCTGGGGAAAATACGCTGTTTCGTAAATCTCCAATTCAAATATTACTTTCTCATGAAGACTTCCTCAGCAAAATTAATCACACTTTGCTTCATGGTCCCAGAGCACTTTGTCCACATTGTATTTTATGTCATTTGCCTATGTCCCTTTTCCTACTAGACTGTAAGTCATTCAGTGGTAGAGGCCATTGTTATACAGATGTTTGGATTCTCAATGCCTGACACCATCACTGATAATATTTGGGGGCAAAGGAACAATTTAGCATATAAGAACAAAGTAAAAGAAAAGTCTTTATTTGAGTTCACAATCATTAATGTTAACTTTTGTTTCATGCTTTTAATTATAAAGTCATATGCGTATAGGTAAATACATAATGATTTCATTAAATAAGATGTTAATTCTCTTCATGTAAAAAATTAAATCTTTAATTAAGTGTGGAAGTAATATGGGAATTAGAAGTGTATATCAGTGAGCACATATCAGGATCAGCAATAATTATTAAAGTTATATTTGGAGAATTTGTATTATGATTATATAAAGTTATTTAAGTATGCTCAGGCTTATCTAGGGTTGCCTTATGTCTTGATTCTTCTATTTGAAGCACTTTAATTTACTGCACTAAGCAGGATAAGACACGCAATTGTTTCTTCACAAGACCTCGTAAATAAGGAAAGTATCGATATAGATATGGATATACTGTAATTATAGCAAATAAAATGATAAGCTGACATGCTCAACCACAGTAGTCTTGGAAACTATCTCAGACTTTAAATATTGAGATGCTAAAATAAAGTTATGAAACAGTAAATAGTAATGTCAGCAGAATACAATAACGTATGAGAGAAAATATTATAAATTATAGGCAGTATTATATTTCTTCTTAATTCTAGGGTTGCTGGAGAAAGATAACTATTGATGATTTTCTGCCTTTTGATGAAGATAATAATCTATTGCTTCCAGCTACAACCTGTGACTTTGAACTCTGGCCAATGCTTTTGTCTAAAGCTATCATTAAACTGGCAAATATTGAGTAAGTAGCGAGAAATTATCACTCACTTGTATAAAAAAAGGCAAACAAAAACAACAGCAGATACATACGTATTCCATAGTTTTCTTTTTAAAAAATAAATTAAAAGAGAACTTTCTTTGCAAGTAATGTGAACTTTCTAGAATCAAAACAAATGTGCCAAAGTCACTGATTTGACACTGATTTGGGTTAGCCAAAAATAAGACAAAATTTTCCCAAGAAAGAAAACACAAAATTATTCTGTATTAATTTTATTCTTATTATGAATAAAAAGTCAGTCATGAAAAGTCATGTTTTTATCTTTTCCTTTTTTTTTTTTTTTTTTTTTTGAGACAAAGGTTTCACTCTGTTGACCTAGAGTTGAGTACTGTGGTATCATCAAAGGTCACAGCAATCTCAAACTCTTGGACTCAAGCGATCCCAATGCCTCAGCCTACCCAGTAGCTGGAACTCCAGGTGTCCACCATGACACCCAGCTAATTTTTCTATTTTTATGAGAGATGGGATCTTGCTCTTGCCCAGGCTAGCCTTGAACTCTTGAGCTCAAGCACTCACTTCCCAGAGTGCTAGGTCGTGGTTCATCTTATTGGGAGAGAAAATTGTTTTGTATGGGGAAAATACTTGTTCATCTAAATACCAAATAACGTGTACTAGAATCCAGTTAAAATTTTAGTTTCTATATAGGTAGCAATAACTTAACAAGCTTGAAAAACATCAACTCATTTAAAGGATGTTAATGTGTTCCTTATCCCTTTGGTTGATACCAATCACTTAATTCATGTTGAAAACTACTCACAAGTCCTTTGATATTCTTACAGAATCTGTGTTGTATATTCCTGCATGAAATATAGGAGACACGTCTGCTATGTTCCAGTTTTTCAGTGTCCACTTCCAAAGGCAGAGCAGTCATCCTGTCCTTAAGCCAAGCAATGCAAAATAACAGGCGCTCGAGTCCAACCTGCGTGGCAACTTTATATCATTGCTCCCCAGGAGAATTTTCCTGTTCACTGCACAGGCTTGCATTTTATACCCTTCTGCCTCCCGCAGTGCAGCATAGCTTCTCCCTGTGCAGCAGAACACAGCCACTGTGCTTTCACAGTCATGTCACCATCGACTCAAAGCTCAGCACCCCTCCTCTGGCAAACTTCGCAGGGTCAGAGCCAGTTCTGCTTTGTGTGGATCTTCTTCTGGCTCAGCTTCCTTTTTCTCTCCCAGGACTGCAAAACAAAAACAAGCATTCCTATTGCCGTCCTCTTCATCTTTTTTTTCTTCCTAGACCTTAATTTTCTATTGGGAGTTTGCTTCACCCAGCTTTCAACTCTTAATTGCAATAATTTTTATGAAAACTCAGCTTGGATCTTTTTAGGTAGCTGAATACCAATAAGTATTCACACAAGCAGGAACTGTGCTTGTTTATTTGGAAAATAAAATGTTTCTAATGTTTATAACTCTCAGACCTAACTGGAAGTTGTGAGAATTAGAGCTGTAAGACCAGGGAAGCATTAAATACATGACCCGGACAATTGGAGTGGCAGTTTGTTGTTCTTAAAGCTGTAGTTCAGTAGAATTGTATAGCAGCATGAATAATAGAGTTATTATTATTTTTAAAAATCCATCTTGGAAATAAAAGACCATAGTTTAAGTGAGGAAACCTGTCTCACATGGTACAATTTATATTTTTCTATAAATTCGTCTCAGATTTCATAGTATCCTATGGCTGTTATTTTCCTATGAGGTTTAGCTTACTATGTTTAAAAATTTAATACCTAGTACTGTAGTTATCTCTATATCAATGAGAGATATGCACACCCCCCTCACTATTTCTATGAGATTTGAAAAGTCCCTTCATAAATATAATTATCCAAGGACTGTGGACTATTCTTATACATATTTGTTATCTTTGAGATATATAGAAAAATACAAATTTATAATTCCTAAACACAAAACAAAGCACACTTAGATGTGTAAACAATGGAATACATGACTAAGTATCAGTTCTCTCTAAGGAAAAGGACATGTGTGTTGGACAATCCCATGGACAACACCATTGACGCACAGTTGTGATAGCTGTGATTCCTGGCTGGAAGGGAGAGAGGGCATTTCTGTGTCTAAATGTTAATGAACTAATCATCTTAGGAGAAAAAGGAAAAGGATGGAAGAGAATAGCAATATTTGGTTCATGGCTACCTCATTCAACTTTTTGCTATCCTGGCAGGTCCGCTCTTCCATACAGGCTATAATGTTTCTGGTTTCTCTGCAGTTATCTAAGGATCCTGTTAAGGATTTGTAATGCTCATCATGATCAGTTATAGACAAGACTGATTAAATACACAGCATTATAAGCATTTTAATATAATTATTGAAATTGGAATGATGAAAAAACACTGTTCTATTTTTAAAAGGACAACATGATCCATATATTGCGTACATAAAATAGATTATATACTATTTATATCATATATTAATTCATTATAATATATAATGGGAACATATTTTATGTACATGGCATTAATTTTAGATCTTTTGAAAATAAAGTTTATAAACATGCTTTGTAAACATACATAAAATTTTATATTGGACCTACTTGAGCGCCACAACAAAGCAAATCATCTGGCTGTTGGGATAGTATTTTCTTATATAGTTATAATGGCCCCTACGTTTATTCTTACCCTGCTGTTTATGGATGATTCTGGCTTCTCACATATAAGTTCTGTAACTGCAGCATTATGCATTCTCTTTCCCAGCATCCACATAGCACAGAGGAGAGAACTGGGAGAGTTCACGGTCATTCACGCTCTCACAGGCTGGCTACCAGAAGTCATTTCTCTTCAGTAAGTTTGGTCATGAAGTTGCTGCCATCTACTTTTTTTCTTTCAAGATTTCTTTAAACTATTCTTAGTCATTAAGAAAACTTAAAAAAAAAAAACAGGCCATATTTTGCAAAGTGTTTGGGAAAATATAATTTGCGTAACATAGATTCCTCGAGGATTTCAGGGTAAGCTCTATTCCCTTACACATGAATAGGGGCAGTTTGACCCCTGTAAGTTCTCAGGACTGACTCCTGTCACAGAAGACAGATTAACAAGAAAAAACAAACGTAAGCTTATTAACATGTATATTTACCATAGACGTGGGATAAACCCAGGCAATAAATCGTTCTCAAAGAGGTGTCTTTGAATTCCAGCTTATATAGAATCTTCTACAAAGAGCAGCAAGTTTTAAGAGAAGTGACCAAAGGAAAAGGACTTAGAGTCTCTGCAGCTGACTGTGTGTGGGAAGGCAAATTCATGTCAGATAAAGACTAGTTAATAAAGCTTGTCAAGGCAGATTCTACTGGATCATCTTTAGGTGATGAGAGTCCAGAGCTACCTTCAGTGGTTAATTCATGTTCTCCATGGTAGAAGCCATGGGGTAAAGGGCAAGATCACTTTTTGTCTTTGTAAATCTGTGACCTGCTTTTCGGCAGCTGGAGGGCAGAGAGCTTCCTTATATTTCTTTTTTTTTGAACTGCCATCACCTCAATGGGCTTTCATACTCTGGAGCAGTATATGCTGATCTCCCACACTCATATATACTATTCATGTAATCCTTCTTTCTGACTTGCAAATATTAAACAATAGTAATTATTTATTATGGTAAAACATTTACAGATTTATCTTTGTGACTTACATAGCTATCACATGTATTTCAATGCAGAAACATAAAAGTGACTTGTAATCAGCCACACATGTTAGGAAATAATCATAATAAAACATCTACTGTGTATCCGGTATTTGAATATATTGTTTCTAATTTGAAAACCACAGTCTTAAGAGGATTATCTCATTTAATCATCCAAATAACCCCATCAACCAGATCAGAGTGTCAGAAAAAGTAGGTAGTATGTGGTAGAGACGTAATTATTGACAATTTCTTTCCCATCTCTAATAACTTCATTAGATTGCTTAATATTACCTAAAAATATGTGTAGTGATTAATAATCAACTATTGGAAATGTTATAAAGAAGAGTAAATGAGGCTGACTCCAATAATCACATTTATCCATTTTCTCCTAAATACAGCTAGAAAGTAACAGAAGCATATGTGACTGTGTCATGACTTGCAGGAGTTTTCATACGAACATTTAGGACATCATTCAAATAATTTTCTCCCCTCCCCTCCCTCACTCCTTCCCTCCCTTCTTCTCTCCCTTCCTTCCTTCTTTCTTTTTTACTTTCAGATTAACATGGGGGGGGGTACATACAAGTAGGTTATAAAGTTTGCTTTTGTAAGCTTAAAGTCTGAGTTGTAGTTGTGTAATTTTAAATTATAATTACACTGTAAAATTTAAAAGTTGATTAGCACGTATGTATATATATAATTTTACATAAAAAAGATGTCATAAAACAGTAATGATTGATTGTTGAGATAAGTTGAAAAATGGAAGCAATCACCAGCAGCCTAGGGTGCAGGGAGCCGTCAGGGAAGGCGTCATGAGGAAGTTCTGACTGGACTGATGAAGAAGCAGAGGAATTTTTCATCCCCTGCACTTACACTAAATGGTGGTGTGTAGCAAGCTCTAGACTATATTTATATACTACTGCCTACATTATATATGGCTATATGGATGGCAAAAGCTTATCTCAAACACAGAATATCCAGGAAGGAACTCTTGGTTCCACCCTCCAGTACCTGCCCTTTTCCTTGAATGCCTCATCTCAGCACGTTGCACCGCTGTCTACCCCATTACTCAAGCTAAAGAGAAACCCAGGAATCCTCCTTGATCACTCATTTTCCTCACCTCTAGCATGTAAATCTCTCACTGAGCCCTGTCAATGGAACCTCCTCCACTTCTTGTGAATCTATTTATTTTTCTATGTCTCTGTTATTGCCATGCTAGCTCAGCTCACATAATGGCCTCACAAATGGTCTCTCTGGGGCTATTACCATCATCTAGTTAATTCTCCACGTGGTAATCACAACAGTTTTCTAAAATATAAATCAGATCCTATCTCTCTCCTCTCTTAAAACCTTAGAGTGGTTAACAATTACACTTGAATGAACTTTACAGTATTCACCATGGCCCTCAGCGATCTACACCCCACAGCCTCTGACCTTGTCATTAGATGGGGGTCTTGTTCTTGCCCAGTGAAGCCCTTACTTGGCCACCCAGGTCTTCTTTCTGTTTCTCAAACTTAGAAAACTCACTCCTCCTTATAGCTTTACAGGAGCTGCTCCTTCTTTCTTTTTTGCCTGGAATGATTTTTCATCAGATATTCACTTACTTGGGAATATCATAGCATTTAGGTCTTGCCAAGCTTAAATATCAACTCCTTAGACCGTTCAAATGAAATTACTCCTTCCCCAAGTTGTGTTATATCCCGTATTCCATTATTTCATTTTCATCGTGGAAGTTATCACTGCCTGTTATGTTTCTTTCTGCCTTTCTCCCACTGTAAAGCCAGTGAGAATGGGGACTCTCTGCACTGCTCAATATTGTGCCTTCTGTGTACATGACACGGAATGACTGGCATTCTATACAGTGTGTGGAATGAGTAATTTATGATTTTTAAAGACTATACTAGAAGTGTGTGAATGATTCTTTGGGAACCCCAGGCAGAACTCTCTCAGAAAGTAATACTTTAATTGACTTCCAAGATTAGTTAAAATGAATGCAGCTAACGGAGGTGGGGAGGCCGAGTTAGAAAAGAAAATATAGTAAGGAAATAGAAGAAAGCAGGGTACAGTCCTAGAAAAACACGTGGTTCTGGATTCTGTGTTACTAAATTTTCGAGGAGGAATGAGATTCGGATGGAGAGGTGAGTAGGAGCCAGGTAGACAAAGGTCTTTAATGCCATGTTAAAGGATTTTCACAACAACCTGAAAGTGGCAGAATGTTTTTGAGGGATTTAGATAGGAGTATGACCTTGTCAGACTCATGATTTTGGAAGACTACTCAGAGCAGGATGGCAAATGGCAGGACTGGCACAAGGACACTGGCTCACACAGTATCCCAAGGGGCTCTTCTCAGGGCTTCAGCAGGGGAAGCGTGATAAGAATATAGAAAAGGTGGTCTGCTGCAGTCAGGGTCAAGGAAACATTTTATTTGCTGAGGATTTCAAGAAGAGAGACTTGGTTGTTTTATACTTTTTGTTTTGAGTGCTATGTAGAGGTGGTAGTGAGACATTTTTATTGATTTCTTCCTTATATTTGTGCTTATTTATTTTTGGACAGTCACATGGGTGGGCATGGACTTTAGGAGAGAGGTTACATACATGGACAAATAAACTCAAGATCTGAACGAAGATATAAAATGGTAATAACTCAAGGAGGGAGAGTCTGGGAAAGCAATCTTCAGTTGTCAATAGGGAACAGTGAAAGGGAGAGTTCAAAGAAGTCTCCAAGTCTCACCTCAGGGGAGAGTTAAAAGAAGAGATAGGAGCAACACACGGATCTCATGGGAAGCCAAGGAAGATTGGGGAAGATATGATAAAGCATAGAAAGTGTTGGCCACTTCATGGATGCTCAGATACATACTCTCTCTGTCATGTTTGTAACGTTCCCAGCTCCCCTGCCAAAACGCATGGTCCTTGAGGTGAGAAGGAAGTTTGGGGTCGGTATGTATCAGTGACTAATGTATCAGCCGCACATATCAGCACTCAGTAAGAACTTGCTGCACCAATGAAGAAACGATGGTGTTGTTAACCAAAAGTTGAAACACCGATTGAAGTCGGCCTTATCAAGTAGCAAGTTGATTTTTCTGTCAGTAATTTCTTGATGGGAAGTTAAAAAAAAAAAAAAAAGCAAGTCACAAAAGGCATCATTTAGAGGAATTAATGTGGGTGTTTTCTTCTCTCAGCCCAGGATATATGGACAAAGTGTGGGAGCTCTTGAGAGAAATATTGCCTGAGTATAAGCTGCCGGATGACACCAGTTACGAAAGTAAAACCACAGTGGTTGACACCAAATTAAAAGACATGGGGAAAGAGGTGAAGGACAGCAAAGAAGGGAAGGAGGGAAAAGAAGCAAAAGACGGGAAGGAATTCAAAGCTGAAAATTCCTCTTCAACCCTGAAAGTCTCAGAGAAAAGTGACAAATTTTCCAAGGGTAAGACATTTTACATCCAATTGTTACTTACCGTGGACAGTGAAGATAAATGCTTGCTGGTGGTTGTCGGATTGTTCTCATGCTTTTTTACTGTTATTATCATTTCTTTCTTTCTTTTTTTGAGACAGAGTCTCAAGCTGTCCCCCTGGGTAGAGTGCTGTGCTGTGGCATCCCAGCTCACAGCAACCTCCAACTCCTGGGCTTACGCGATTCTCTTGCCTCAGCCTCCTGAGCAGCTGGGACTACAGGTGCCCGCCACAAAGCCCAGCTATTTTTTGATTGTAGTTGTCATTGTTGTTTGGCAGGCCCAGGCTGGATTCGAACACGCCAGCTCTGGTGTATGTGGCTGGCACCCTAGCCGCTTGAGGTACAGGCGCTGAGCCATTTCTTAAATGTTGGTGGAAGAAACAGCGATGTAACCAAGAGCTTCCTCTTCAAGGACTTTAGAACTTATAATGATGTTTACTATATGTTAATTATTGTGCCCTGTTTTGCTTCCTTTAAAAAATCAAAAGAAATGCTCTACTTTGATGCTACTAAATGAATATAGCATTCATTTAGTTAGGAACTTTTAAGTTTTCAATTTCCATCAAACACCTCTTTCTCCCATTTAAGAAGTGAAAAATAGCCAGAGTTGGCAAGGATGATCTGTTTGGATATGGAGTTTCAAGGCTGGATAGATTGTGGTACCTATTAGGAGAACTCACAAAATGATTTCGAACTTATTGAATTTGAGGTGCCTTTAATACAATGAAGTGTAGTTTTCATGTTCTAAGTCCCAGACTGGTGAGGGAGTCATGGACAAATGCATGCAGAATTAAACTGTGAATGATATTCCTCATTGGTACGGTATACAGTAGGGAGACTTGAGATGTTGAGAATGAGCCTTGAAGAAGCTACACAAACATCTGAGCTTTGTACGAAATGATGAGCTGCTGACGAAAACTAAGGACTATCCAGAGAAACAGGGAAAACAACAGCAGAGCATTTGACATTGAAGTCAAAGAGAAAATCTGTTTTAAGAATCATAGGTTAGGTAAAATATTGAGGGACAGACTGTAACAATGACTTAAATTTCTCCAGTAGATTTTGTGATATGGAGGTCCTGGGCCAGTTCAGGATGAGGGGGGTGGAAGCTATATTGGAGAGGGGTAAGAAGTTAAGTGGGAAGTAAAATAATGTATAAATAACCCCATCAGAAGCTTGACCTTGAGGACTAGGAGACCTACAAAGTGGAAACTGACAGGGAATAATGTGGACCCCAAACAGAATATATATTTGTTCATTTAACAAAGGAGAAATGAGTATTTTAAAGTGATGATTGGGAATATCCAGCTAAGATGACTGATACAGTGTAAATTTCCTGAGAAAGCAGGAAGGGCGGGATCCACAGCCAACTAGTTGGAGGGATGGGCCCAACCCAGGGGGAGCAGTGGTTCCTTCACTGGGTGCATGTCATCCAGGGGGGTAGGGGGGGATACAGGTGTATGAGGGTGAGCGGATTTTGGGAGAAGGTGAGGATTTCTGAAAGACTTCTACTTTCTCTGTTTATAGACAGCCTAGCTGTGAGTGAGAATGAGGTGGAGGTGGAAGTGGAAGATGTAGATTCTCACAGGGATTTAAAATAGACATGACAAGGTTTGCAGAACTAGGGGAGGATTTTCTCCAGCAGGACTCAGCTGCCAACTGTACTCAGGGTGGGGGTTTGCCAGATGCGTGGAATGAAATGTCAGAGGACCAACAATTATTTAGGGCTTCAGCAAAAACACATTTTGGTAAGCACTGTTGCACATTTTTTAAATTTCTATGGGTAGCAGTTTACGTTTTTCTACTTACAATTTTTTACTTTATCTTTATTATTTTTAAAACAAACCCTAAATAAAAATTGGAAGGCTTTTAAGTCCTATTTTAAAATCGTATGTGAAATAACCTATTGTTACCCAAGGTTAGTCTTATTAAATAAATATACTATATATAGGAAATCTATAAACTAAAATTCTGATAAACTATTTTTGACACATAATTTTTCCAGTTAAATGCCTCACCCTATTTTTACAGTATAGTTTACTTCTATATCTAACATAACTATTGAATCTACTGTGAAAGCTAAGATATGAGACACGTTTACTATGGAGGCTAACATTATAACTAGTTAATGCCACAGTTCTTATTTATAAAAATTTTTAAAAATGAATGTTACCTATGATAATTACATATTTGGTAGACAATGCAGAGAATGAAATGATAGAATTCTAAAATGTCTGATTCAGAACTAAAGGAAATGTACGAAGGATAAAAATATTGACGGAAACTATTTTAAATCGAAGGAAGACATGTTTCATAGAAATGTGTCCATATATGAATGGGCATTCAGATGATGATATTTCTGAGTACAGGGGCTTTATTAATCAAGCCATGTTGACAATATTATGTCAATCTGTGAATGTTGATTGGATTCTGGGCCCCACAAGAGGAGACTTTAGAGACAAAAAACCTGTGTTTCCTTGGAATGGAGACTCCAAATGAACAAACTCTGAGAGGTCTCCACATTTAGGACTCAACTTTCAGCACATGCTTTGCTGTTTTTTGTTTTTGTTTTTAAATTGAGAAAATTAGCTTGACACTGTATTTTACATAAATGAAATATATTCAAATAATCACCTCCATGAAACAAAATTGTATATAGTGAATAATAATACCACATTTCTTTCACAATACATGTCAATTTTCAATTTTTTTTTCTCGTTCTCATTAGAGGGGGTTTGGGGAAATTGTGATTATATCTTTATGTTTATATAATACTATTGTTTTGTAGGGGTTTTTTTTCCAACACAATGACTGAATAAGAAACATAGTTTGAGGTTTTGTAGTTAAAAGATTTATTGTGGTGTTTTAACATGTCAGAAAAAGCAGATGCAAAAGACGTTGGGAAGAAGAGGAGTAAAGATGGAGAAAAGGAAAGGGATAAGGACAAATTCAAATTGTCACTTCATGGTTCAAGACCCTCATCAGATGTGCAATATTCTATGCAGTCCCTGTCAGATTGTAAGTTCTTAGTCTCTTAGAAGATATATAACTATTTTAGTTGTTACTTAAAATGCTAGAAAACATTGGAACATAGAAATATAGTTTCTATTTTAAAATAACTAAGTAAGCTTGTTCAAGGTGTCCCATAATGCTGGGCCTTCAGATGGGTGTGGGGGTCGGGACAAGGTCCTGCATTTGAGACAGAAGCCAGGTTGTCCAAGTTCATATGGTACAACTGTCACAAAAGAGGCATCCACATGTAGAGGGGGCTCCTGCTAGTTGTTCTCAGGTATTTCTCCAAAAATGCTCACGGTATAAATTTACCATCCAAATCAAAGTAAATTTGCAGTTACTTGCTTAAGTAGTTAGATGCCAGCCACTAAATGGAAGAAAAAATGTACATCTATCTCCTTGCTCACAGTGGACCTCCAGCTCTTTACTGTGTTTTAAAAAATAAGGATGAGGCTCAAGTCTCTAGAATTAGTTGTCTGTCTATGGCATGATTCTAACAACCACACTTTTTGGGTGCATCACATTGTAGACCTAGGTCTATTTATAATAATCCCATTGTATAACAATTAAATCTTTTTAGTGGAAATACTCCCATTTCTATGTGTTTTATTTAACAGCATGTTGTAAATCCATTATTTCAGTTAATTATGTCCAATGAGGACTAAACTATCACCAAAACCCCCTGGACCAAGCAGTTTGTCCTCTGTACCACCTAAAATAGTCTAGATATTGTAGCCTTGTAAAAAATGGTATCCTTCCTTCCAAGTTGAAAGAAGATATGTACTACAAAAAAAAAAAAATACCCCTTAGACTATTCAGGAAGAAGATTGGGCTATCTCTTTTGGGACTTTATAACCCCAACATTGGGTCATCTATCTTAATGTTTCTAGAGTTTAGGTTATAACTTGCACATCATCCTTTATTACATGGTTGAAAATAAGGTTTGTTGACCTCTTGCACTGTGCCTTATCTGGCTTATTTTAATTTTATGGTTTTTTCTTAATATGCAATGATTATTAATATGAGGACATTTTGGTAATTATACGTTTTTAAAAACTTTGTTGAAACAAGTCTGGTGATATGGGTAGAGAAAAGAGGCATTAGTCACATTGTATTAATTCTATACTAAAACTTGTCTTCTTATATTGATGCCTTAAGTACAATATTTTTTAATAGTGGGTAGCATCACATTACTAAATTTACTAATAAATCTTCATTGAAGTGAAAGGAAAAAAATGCTGCCTTTTTTTCCTGCTGAAGTCATAGTTAAGGCCAATCTCAACATACAGGATGCAGTTCAAAGTTTGGACTGTGGCGTTAAACTGCCTATGCTCAAACACCTGCTCCAACACAAGCGTATGAGGATCAGGCAAGTGATGGAGGCTCTTTCAATTCATGATTCTGCTCTGTAAATCAGCACCCTGGTGTCTGGGAGGGTTCTTGTGAGAATTAAGTGTTAAAGACCAGGTTCAGTACTTGCTTAGTACTTGTTAGTAGAGCTACTTTCAAACATACTTGCTGCTAAAGACTTTATTAATTCTTAATGTGTTCCAAATAAGATATTGTGTTGGTATGAACCTATAGGATACTTCATCTAGCACAGATAAGGTAGTGGCCATATGAAATGCCTTCTCACACAGAGTTAAATCCAAGCAGTTTCTGATGGCACTGCTATAATTCATTGCCTCCAATCAGCTGATTGGGTTTTACTTATAACTGACATAATAGACACTGAGCATTCAAGAGGTAACCAAGTTCCAGTTACATTTGTGAACCCATATATTAATCTCAGATTTTAAAAAAATAAAAAAAAAATTGTGACTTCATCCTAGAAAAAGTGCTGTATACCTCACTGCTGAATATCATCATGGTCGCCAGATGGCCAGGGGAAGTACTTCATAGGTGACCACAGTGATATTCAGCAGTGAGATATCCTAGCACTTTTTCGAACTTCATATATTTATACATCAAATAATTCATATTCAACGCACACCCTAATGACTATATACTATGATTGCTTTTCACCTTGTTACTTTTGGTGTAAGTGTCCTTACTTAAGTTCACTAGCTGCCACAGCTAACCAATGGTTCACATAGCATGTATGTTTCATTCTCAAACACATAAAATCTCAGACTAGGTTAGTGATCAGCAGAAAGCTCTTTTCTAAATGTGTGTTGAGATCCATGCTCCTTCCATCTTATGGCTCTGATTCCTTTGGCATGTGAATTCTAAAGCTCTATACCAGTGGAAAGGAAAGAGCTTAGAGATTTTCAGGGGTGAATTTTTTTTTTTTTAAATTTCAGGTTAATGTAAGAGTATAAACAACTAGGTTAATAATTTGTGCATGAATAGAACCATCTCTGTGTTAGGTAGAGTCCCTCTTGTAGTTGTGTCCAGCATCCAAAAGGTGTGCCATACACCCTTAACATTGTGCCCATTAAGTGGGAGCTTACCAATCCCCTTCCCTCCTCGCCTGTACCCCCTCATTCATTCCTCCTCCCCCCAGCTTGAATTGAAAGGAGTTTTTCTCTTAGGTGGGCATGTATTAGATCCTCTATTGGCTTCATATAGTATTGTGTACATTGGGTATTTGCTTTTTCATTCTTGTGATACTTTACTAAGAAGAATGAGTTTCAGCTCCATCCAGGTTAATACAAAAGATGTGAAGTCATCATCTTTTTGTGGCTGAATAGTATTCCACAGTACACATATACTACAGTTTGTTAATGCATTTCTGGGTTGATGGGCATTTGGGTTGCTTACACATCTTAGCAATTATAAATTGAGCTCTGATAAACAATGTTGTGCAAATGTCTTTATGATAAAATGATTTTTTTTCTTCTGAGTAGATACCTAGTAATGGGGTTATAGTATCAAATGGGAAGTCTAATGTGAGTTCTTTGAGGATTCTCCATACATCTTTCTGAAGAGGCTGTATTAATTTGCAGTCCCACCAACAATGTAAAAGTGTTTCCTTCTCTCCACATTCATGCCAACATCTTCAGCTTTAGAACTTTGTGTTGTGGGCTCTTCTCCCACATCACACACCTAACTGGGGTTAGGTGATATCTCAGGGTAATTTTGATTTGCATTTGTCTAATGATAAAAGATGATGTGCATTTTTTCATATGTTAGCCATTTGTCTGTCTTCCTCAAAGAAGGTTCTATTCATGTCTCTGGCCAAGTGAGATATGGGATTGTTGGCTCTTTTTTTGTGGATTAATTTGAGTTCTCTTTAGATCCTAATTATCAAGCCTTTGTGAGATTTGTAACATGAAAATATCTTTTCCCATTCTGGAGATTGTCTATTTGCTTTAATTGTTGCATCCTTAGCTGTGCAGAAGCTTTTCAGCTTAATTAAGTCCCATTTATTTATTTTTTTGTTGTTGTTACAATTGCCACTGAAGTCTTCATCATAAAACGTTTCCCCAGACTGACATCCTCAAGAGTTTTTCCCACACTTTCTTCTAGAATTTTTATCATTTTGTGTCCTAGATTTAAATCTTTTATCCACTTTGCCTCAATTTTTATTAGTGACAAAAGGTGCGGGTTCAGTTTTAGTCTTTTACATGTGGGTATCTAATTCTTCCATTACCATTTATTGAATAGGGATTCTTTTCCTCCGTATATGCCTTTGTTTGGTTTATCAATGATCAGATGGTTATCAGAGACTGGTTTCATCTCTTGATTTTCTATTCAGTTCCATATGTCTATGTCTCTATTTTTGCACCAATACCATGCTATTTTGATCACTGTGGACTTGCCATATAATCTCAAGTCTGGGAAGGTGATGCCTCAGGCTTTGTTTTTACTACTAAAATTTTTGATGGCTATACTTTTTTTTCTGTTTCCATCCGAAACGAAGAACTAGTTTTTCCAGTTCTTTGAAGTATGATGTTGGTATTTTAATAGAGATTGCATTAAATCTATAGATTGCTTTAGGAAGTATAGACATTTTAATAATGTTTATTCTTCCCAGCCAAGAGCATGGTATGGTATTCCATTTATTAATGCCTTCTGCTATTTCTTTTCTTAGGGTTATCTTAATCCTCTTCTGCTATTTATTTTCTTAGGGTTTTATAATCCCCTTCACCTCCTTTGTTAGGTATATTCCCAGGTATTTCATTTGTCTTTGAAGCTACTGTGAAAGGAATTGTGTCCTTGATTAGCTTCTCAACTTTGCTGCTACTGGTGTATACCAAGGGTACTAATTTGTGGACATTGATTTTATACACTGAGACATTACTTGATCACTTTCAGGAGTCTTGTGGTTGAATCTCTGGAGTTCTCTAATATCAGATCATGTCATCACCAAAGAGTGAGAGTTTGACCTCCTCTGCATAGGTGAAATTTTTAAGGACAAATTGGCTGTTATTACATACACATGTCACTTCTGCTCACATTCTATTGACTTGAATTCAGTCCTGTGGCCACAGCTGCCTGTACAGGAAGTTGGGAAATACAGTTTGGCTGAATAATCAGAAGAAAAAGGAAACAATTTTGTGAGCAGTGGTTAGTCTTTGCCATATTCCACTTCTCTAATCATCAAATATCCACTTCACTCTTCTTCCCATGTATATTATATTCTATGTTCACCACTAACCATGAGTTCTACCCCAACGTACTATCTATAAATTGCATCTAGTTTAACATCCAGTATCACTATGTCATGTACACACACATATATGCTTACACCCATACTCACATTTATCCATTCCCTTCTCTAATGTACTGTTGAAGAGGGACAGAACAACTGCAATGCAATCTCCCATTCATAAAATAAAATAATAGGAGACATATTTTAGTCATTGATGAATAGCAGTTCTAAAATTCCACTGAGCAGGCCTTTTTGTCCTAGCATAGAAGGAAAGTTCTTTGGCACTGATTCTGCTGTCATGGAGGAACTCCAAACTAAGAAGTGTAGAGTGAGTTTATAAACCTAGAGAGTATTGCTCCAGAGTTCACAGTACTATCTACTATAATATATCTCTTCTCAATATCTACAGATATTACCAACTATAAAAGTTGTTGAGGTTCAGTCCCTGTAGCACAGTGGTTACAGTGCCAGCCACATACACCAAGGCTGGCAAGTTCGAATTCAGTCCAGGCCTGCCAAACAATAATGACAATTACAACCAAAAAATAGCTGGACATTGTGGTGGGTGCCTGTAGTCCCAGCTACTTGGGAGGCTGAGGCAAGAGAATTGCTTAAGCCCAAGAGTTTGAGGTTGCTGTGATCTGTGACACCACAGCATTCTACTAAGTGTGACTTAGTGAACCTGTCTTAAAAAAAAAAAAAATTAGCCTGTAGTCCCAGCTATTGGGAGGGCAGAGGCAAGAGGGCTGACTGGAGCCAGCTTTCCACAGAGGCTCCCATTGGAGAGTTAAAGGACAGAAGTTTAGCAAGTAAGCTGATGGTTTGGAGCTAAGCCAAGAGAGAAGGTTGAAGACTGCACATCAACCCTGCTGAGGTGAGCTGCAACTCCAAGGATACAAACAAAAGGTACAACATCCATTACCAAGTGGACAGGTGTCCCCTCCCCCATGAGAATGGCTCGCAGTATACTTTCTACAAACAAGCAAGCAGACTTCAAACATCCATTTTATCCCATGGAGAGACCCTCTAAAAACCAGACCTCCTTCCCCTACTAGGGTGCCATGGCACTCTCCTGCCAGGGATAAAACTGTATAAAACTGTATATGTTCTCTACCTGTAATTCTGAACTCCCAGCACTTGCCTCCACTCTCACCCAAAGGTCTGGAAGCCTGTCCCCCATGGAGTCCAGATTTTTGGACATTTTCTCGAGAGGTATGGACAGGGCATGGGCTGTTATAGGACTGTGCTGATTCTGTGGCACAAGGGTAAGGAGAAAAATGTGACTGAAGGAATCATGTGGGAAAGGGAGAGGCGGTGCCCCCCTGGCATAGAGCAGCAGCCGCAGCAGTGGGAACAATAGGGCTCACACCCCTAGGGATATTTTGGAAGGACACTCCTTGTCTCTCTGAGCAACCAGAGAAAGCCAGGCATTTTTTCCGATAGGCAGACACTGGTGGAATAAATCTGGGATGGTAATGCAGACCCCGTGAGCAAAGGGTATGCCTGAGGCAGTAGTGGCCTAAGAGGAGGGAGAATTGAAGACTTGTGCATAGAGGTGGCATACTTCAAGGGCAGGGCTGAGCCAGAGGACTGCTTTAGTGAACCTAAGAAACACCCGGCCCTCAGGGGATCATAGTTGGGACAAATGCAGGAGGGCTGAGGCTAGAACTCAGAGCCAACTGTGAGCTCTAACCACACCCACCCCAACACAGACTGTAGGGGAAACAGAAACACTAGCTCCGGGCAGTGGCACAGACCAGGGCTGAGTTGCAGTTTCTGTGAACTCAAACAGCATCTGGTCCACGGGGGAATATAGCCAGGAAAGAATCAATCACAAATTCTGTGCAAATATAAGTGTCAGCAACATCAGTCAGGGGCGGGGCTAGAACTGAATGAACTGCACCAGCTTCCATTAACCACCAGAGGTTGTCAGGCCTCAGCTTCCCCTGCTGGATTGTGGCAGAGTGCAGAGGCCTTGCCAAGGAGACACAAGATCTCTCTGTGACTCAGGCAGACTCAAACTCCTGGAGTATCTGCTCATTGGAAGGAACTGGGTCATAGGCTTGCAGCGTTACCAGTGACTGGGTGTGACAGAGGTACAAGGTGGGGAAGGAGGCATCAACCTTCCCAGACTAATTCATTTGTTGGGGGAGGGAGTCCTTCTGACTCCATGGAACACCAGAATGAGTCATACTCAAGCTTCCAGCAGACCTCTGCTATCTAGCTGCCAGAGACCTTTTGAACTCCCTCACTTGAGATTGGGGGCTAACTGGGACAATTGATTTGGATCTCTGTGACTGAACCAATCACCTGAGAACTGTCTAAAGTGGTACCTTGGGTGTGTGGTTGTGGGAAGGTTTGATTTTCCTTTTCCAGTTGTTACCCATGGGGGACAGGGTGACTTAATTGCTGGTATTTCTTCACAGCTGAGACTTCAACCCTGAGTAACTAATTCACTAGGGTAGGACAGAGACCAGCTGAAAACAAGACAGAGCTACTTAGCCTCACTACACCAAGGAAGTGCCCAGTGTCTTAGGCTGTAGCACTATATTGGTCCTTTGCAAAGCTCTAGGGGGAAAGGTACAGACACCAGTCAGGGCTTTTGAGCAAAGGGCTGGTTAATCACTACTCCAGGGGCTCCTAAACCCAACTTCACCTTATCTGCTCATCTAGCCAAATGGTGTAAAATAATCATGGAGCATAATCAGCAGAAAAACTCTGGTAACATGAATAAGCAGAGTAGATCAACTCCCCCAAGGAACGATATGGCAGATACAGCTGAAGATCCCATTCATAGACAAATGGCTGAGATGTCATAAATTAAATTAAGAGTTTGGGTTGCAAATAAGATTAATAGAATGGAGGTAAAGTTGGAATTAGAAATTCAAGGAGCATTTCAAAAGTTGTCTCAAGAATGCAATGAATTTAAAGACAAAAATCACCAAAGATTTTGTCACACTGAGACAAGAATTTGCAGCCCTCAAAGATCTGAGAAATACAGTAGAATCACTCAGTAACAGAATGGACCAAACAGAAGAAAGGACTTCTGACATTGAAGACAAAGCTTTTGAATGCTCCCATGCAGTCAAACAGGAAGAGAAATGGAGAGCAAAAATGGATCTTTCTGTTAGAGAGCTTTGGGATAATTCGAAGGAAACTAATATTCACTTTATGGGAATTTCTGAAGGCAATGAAGTTGTTTTGCAAAGCACAGAGGCCATTCTTCATGAGATTATGAAGGAGAACTTTTCAGACATGCAAAGAGATTCTGAAATTCAGATAGCAGACAGTTTCAGAACCCCAGCACAACTCAACCTGAATAAGACA
>NW_003852437.1:2825320-2826670 GCF_000181295.1 Otolemur garnettii | reverse complement strand
AATCTCCTAAAACAAAATAACTTTCAACCCAGGATCCTGTATCCAGCTAAACTGAGTTTCATTTATGATGGAGAAATTAAATACTTTAATGACATTCACATGTTGAAGAAATTTGCTGTAACTAAACCAGCTCTCCAAGATATTCTCAGACCTATCCTCCTTAATGACCAGTGCAATCCTCCACCACAAAAGTAAACTCACTCAGAAACTTTTGATCAAATTCAAACTTCCACAGTGATGAAAGGATTAAAAATGTCCACTGGACTTTTGAAAAACTCAATACCCAAAATTCTACCAGGCTTATCAATATTTACAATTAATGTGAATGGCTTAAATTGCCCTCTAAAGAGGCACAAGTTGGCTGACTGGATACAAAAACTCAGGGCAGATATCTGTTGCATACAAGAATCTCATCTTACCTTAAAAGATAAATATAGATTCAGGGTGAAGGGATGGTCATCTATATTTCAGGCAAATAAAAATCAGATATAAGCAAGTGTTGCAATTTTATTCACAGATACAATAGGCTTTAAATCAACAAAAGTAAGAAAAGATAGGGATAGCCACTTCATATTGTTAAGGGTAAGACTTAACATGATGAAATTTCAATTATTAACATTTATCCACCCAACCAGAATGTGCCTCAATTTATAAGAGAGACTCTAACTGATATGAGCACATGTCAGTTAGAGTCTGGATTTCCTCCAGCATAATAGTCAGAGATTTTAACACTTCTTTGACAGCATTGGATAGATCCTCCAAGAAGAAGATAAGCAACGAAATTTTAGACTTAAACTTAACCATTCAACATTTGGATTTAACAGACATCTACAGAACATTTCATCCTAACAAAAGTGAATACACATTCTGCTCATCAGCCCACAGAACATACTCCACATTGATCACATCTTAGGTCACAAGTCTAACCTCAGCAAATTTAAAAGAATAGAAGTCATTCCTTGCATCTTCTCAGACCAACATGGAATAAAAGTTGAACTCAATAACAACAGGAATCTGCATGCTCATACAAAAACATGGAAACTAAATAAACTTATGCTCAAGGTTAGCTGGGTCATAGATGAGATTAAGAAGGACATTACCAAATTTTTGGAACAAAATGACAATGAAGACACCAATTATCAGAACCTCTGGAATACTTCAAAGACAGTCCTAAGAGAGAAATTTATAGCACTGCAAGCCTTCTTCGAGAGAACAGAAAGAGAGGAAGTTAACAACTTAATGGGACATCTCAAGCAACTGGAAAAGGAAGAACATTCCAATCCCAAACCCAGCAGAAGAAAAGAAATAATCAAAATTAGAGCAGAATTAAATGAAATTGAAAACAAAAGG
>NW_003852437.1:2796963-2824478 GCF_000181295.1 Otolemur garnettii | reverse complement strand
TTAGCCATCACAATTAGGGAAAAAAAGGCAATCAAGGGTATCCATATAGGGTCAGAAAAGATCAAACTTTTATTCTTCACAGATGATATGATTGTATATCTGGAAAACACTAGGGATTCAACTACAAAACTCTTAGAAGTGATCATAAAATACAGCAGCGTCTCAGGTTACAAAACCAACATTCATAAATCTATAGCCTTTATATATACCAACAATAGTCAAGCTGGAAAAATAGTCAAGGACTCTATTCCATTCACACTCGTGCTAAAGAAGATGAAATATTTGGGAGTTTACCTAACAAAGGACATGAAAGAGCTCTATAATGAGAACTATGAAACTCTAAGAAAAGAAATAGCTGAAAATGTTAACAAATGGAAAACCATACCATGCTCATGGCTGGGAAGAAACAACACTGTTAAAATGTCTATACTACCCAAAGCAATATACAATTTTAATGCAATTCCTATTAAAGCTCCACTGTCATACTTTGAAGATCTCAAAACAATAATACTTCATTTTTATGGAATCAGACAAAACCTCGAATAGCCAAGATATTACTCAGAAATAAAAACAAAGCAAGAGGAATTACACTACCAGACCTCAGACTATACTATAAATCAATAGTGATCAAAACAGCATGGTACTGGCACAAGAACAGAAAGGTAGATGTATGGAACAGAATAGAGAACCAAGAGATGAACCCAGCTACTTACCATTATTTGATCTTTGATAAGCCAATTAAAAACATTCAGTGGGGAAAAGATTCTTTATTTAACAAATGGTTCTGGGTGAACTGGCTGGTGACCTGTAGAAGACTGAAACTGGACCCATACCTCTCACCAATTAACTAAGATAGACTCTCACTGGATTAAAGATTTTAACTTAAGACATGAAACTATAAAAATACTAGATGAAAGTTCAGGGAAAATTGTTGAAGACATCAGCCTGGGCGAATATTTTATGAGAAGGACCCCTCAGGCAATTGAAACAACATCAAAAATACACTACTGGGACCTGATCAAACTAAAAAGCTTCTGCACAGCCAAGAACACAGTAAGTAAAGCAAGCAGATAGCCCTCAGAATGGGAGAAGGTATTTGTAGGTTATGTCTTTGAAAAAGGTTTAATAACCAGAATCCACAGAGAACTCAAATGTATTAGCAAGAAAAGAACAAGTGATCCTATCTCAGGGTGGGTAAGGGACTTGAAGAGAAAGTTCTCTGAAGAAGACAGGAGCATGGCCTACAGACACATGAAAAAAATGCTCATCTTCCTTAATTATCACAGAAATGCAAATCAAAACTACTTTGAAATATCATCTAACTCCAGTAAAAAAATCCCCAAACTAGAAATGTGGACTTGAAAAACAAACAAACAAACAAACAAAAAAAGTTGTTACAACTTTTGAATAGACCTTTCCAATAACCTAGGAAAAAAACCCCAAATTATCAGAACTATTAGAGGTTTGAGTATTGCAATCAACTTATTAACCATGGATAACTTAAAATTTATGCAGTATCTAAAATAGATAAATACCAACTTATCTTGTAGTTAAAAAGTTGATTGCAAAGCTTAATGATAGCTCTGTAATGTAATAACTGTTAACAAAATTGTTTCGAAGGAGTAAATATCAATAATGTTCAAACACGACTCAAAGAAATAGAAAGGTTGAATATTTTCAGATCATGAGAAAAACTACCAGCTCTTCACAATTTCTTCCTCTTCCTGGGAACACAGCTATGTTGTATTTTCCCAGCTTCTCTCACAGTGAGATGTGGCTTTGTGCCTAAGTTCTGGCCCATAGAATATAAGGAGAAGTGACACTTGCATTGAGTGCTCTCATGTGCTGTTCCCCTTTTGCTAGCTTGATGCTGTTGAGAGCACAGTGCCAGAGACTGCAGAGCCAAAAAGATTTCTGGGAGAGCAGGCATCTTGAGATATCTCAAGCTTGAGGAACCCGGAGGTACAGCTTACACCACAGCAAAGCATGTGGTAAAAGCAGAACCTGTGACAACTGAGAAGGTAGCCATGTACTCAGTGAGCCTGAATATCTAAAATAAGTGGCTGAATATCTACAATTGTAGATTATGTTCATTTGTAATATCCACTGTTAGCAAGATATTTCAAGTAAGAGTTGAGCCCAGATAAGAATTGTCTGTTTTTCTAAAATAGTGAAAAATAGAGAAATTTCAGGTATCATAGAACTTAGGAAATTGAAAAAGAAGAATTTTTCTCTCCTAAAAGTAATTTAAGGTAAGACTTAAAAACTATCTAACAGCATAGGTCCAGTAAAACTTCTTGAACAATCTATCTGATTGTGTCAATGATTGTTAAGAGTGCAGCCTCCTCGTGCAGTTATTATCAATGTCATCTCTGTGAGGCAAAGAAGAAAATAAATAAATTAGCCTTGGGAATTACACCCAAGAAAGAATATGGGAATATGGAACTGACTTGAAAAAAATAGATTAGAAGCCTACTATTTTAAAGGACTTGTACTAAGAAATTATGAGCCAGGCGTTGTGGCTGGCACCTGTAGTCCCAGCTACTCGGCAGGCTGAGGCAAGAGAATCACTTGAGTCCAAGAGTTTGAGCCTGCTGTGAGCTATGATGCCAGGGCACTCTACTAAGGGCACACAGAGTGAGAGTCTGTCTCAAAAAAAAAAATAAATAAATAAAAAGGAAGGAAGGGAGGAAGGGAGGAAAATTATGAGCATAGTATAAAAATGTCTTTTACTCTTGAGCTTTACATCACATCTTGGACCTATAAACATTTTCTAGTAAAAAGTGGGCTAGAAAACATTGTGGATAACATCCTTTTTGGATATTGCCACAGAGAATAATATCAAAAAAATTGTGGGAAGACTAGGTATCACTTTATACCTTATACTTCTTAATATGTATATTGTGGAAATATTTCTTAACCTGACTGTAACTGAGTTTACGTCCCTGAAAAATGCTCCTAATAATACTTGTCCCAGGAGAAGACTATTACCTCCTCAGTTTCAGAGGGTGGGCCCCCTTCTTGGTCTCAGCACGAAAGAGCCATGTGGACAGTTCCCCCAAATAACCTTATGGGTAGAGCCATTGCCAAGTTATTGGACAAGGCATCTGACTAGAACCAAAAGATTGGAGCCCCTACCTAGAGCTATCATGGGTCCAGAAGGTGGATGATATAGATTGAGGATTATTCTCATGCTTTCAGATCAACAGAATTTGCCATGCTAGGTTTTGAGCTTACCTCAGACCTTTCTGCTTTCTTATTTCTCCCTTTTAAGATGGAAATATCTAACTTACACCTGTCCCACTACTGTATTATAGAAGCACATCATATGTCTGGTGTCACACTTCATAGCTAGAAAGGAAAGTTGCCTCAGGAAGAATCATATCTTAAGTCTTATCCATTCTGATACTATTTAGATGAGGCTTGATGCTTGGAATTGATGCTGACATGGGTTAAGACACTTGCTGTTATTGAGAAGGAGTGAATGTATTATATTTTGCATATAAGAAGAATAAACCTTTGAGGGGTGGAGAGGCATCAAGGTCATGACTGTCATGGATGGAATTGTGTCTTTCACAAATTTATATGTTGAAGCCTCATCCCACAGAGTGACTGTATTTGGACTCTCTCTGCCCACCTCCTCTCTCCGAATATGCACAAAGAAGAGACCATGTAAAGACACAGCGAGAAGGTGGCTGTCTGAAGGCAGAAAGAGGCCTTCTCAGTAACCAGCTCTGTTACCTGATCTTGAATATCCAGCTTCCAGAACTGTGCAAACAGGAATTTCTTTTGTTTAAGCCACCTAGTCGCTGGCATTTCATCATGGCCTAAGAAGACTTATACAAATTAATATTTTAAATACAAGGCTATTCTGTAACTTAAACATATCAGATACTTATAGGATTCTCAAACAAAGATTTTACTTAAATTTGCCTTTAATATCTATTTCTTTTTGAAGAGAAACTGTTTTTCTCTGATAAACAACACAAATCTCCAAAAAGGTAAGTAGAATGTCAAAAGGATTATAGAAAATTACTTACAAATAATTAAACTAGCCATATAATTAATTTATGTTTATATTGTAATTGAGCCCTTCACCCAGGGGGCGTGCTGGACACCCTCACAATTGTGCACATTAGGTGAGATCCCACCAATCACTCTCCCTTTCTCCGCTCCCCTCTTTCTCTTCTCCCCTCCCCCACGATAGACTATACTTGTGTTTTTTCTTTTGTGTGAGCATGGAGTTGTTTATATATTGGGTTCATATTAGTTTTGAGTACCTTGGATATTGTTTTTCCATTCTTGAGATACTTTACTGAGAAGAATGTGTTTCAACTCTATCCAGGTAAACACAAAAGGTATAAAAAATCTCCATCTTTTCTTATGGCTCCTTGGTTTTTTTTTTTGGTTTGTTTGTTTGTTTAGCTAGTTGTTACTCTGTGCAAGGGGGCTCATAGCAATTTTTTTTTTTTAATGTCTCTTGTTTGATTTATCTAGGATTGATAATGGACACTGTTATCTGTCTTACTCTTTCTTATTTATTAGAGAAACTCCATTTTTTTCAGATAATGTCTCAGGTTCAAGCGATATACATGCATTAAGTTCCTTTCGTAGTCAAGGAGACTGACTGCTTGCATTTATTCAAGTAAAGTGTATACAAATGAATGTCTTCTGGGGCCTCCGGAGAAGTGTGTGCTTTTCCTGAGGAGCCTAGATGCAACTAGCACCCATTTTACTCATTCTCTGCACTTAGAAATAATCTTAAAAGTGGGAAGTGATAAGTATTAGAGAAAAGCCAAACAAATTTAGACAGTATCCCCTCACTTTACTGAGTAGCTGAACCAATAGCCATCTGCGGGTCTTCAGACGGCTCAGTGCCTGAAACAAAGAAACCATTGTGCTGGCTATTGTTAGCTGATTCTGTGTTAATGGGTATGTAAGCTTTTATCTAACTTGTAGTTCTACCACAGTCATTTCATGTTCAAAGAAACATTATACTGCAATTATTATTTATGTTCATAATTATTTCCTAAGTTGAACCTAATTAAAATACTAAAATCCTACTTTAAGCCAGCATTTTCCAGGGTATATTCAAGAGAATATATATTCATTGAGATATTAATAGGTACAATACTAAAAATGAAATAGAGGTTGAAATATGGGAGGAAATGTCACTCTTTTATAATTCATTTTTTATTAACCATGAGACTTCTTCAATTTTGGACCACTTGGAACTCCCCAAATCATCTTGTTGGACTATTGTTCAGGAAAGACATTTCAGGAAATACTGCCTTAAGCCATTCATTCATTGATTTGTTCTTTCAACAAAAATGATCAAGTGTCTTTCATGTTCTGTGATCTTTATCACTAAATCCATATCGCCATCTTACTGTTATCCAAGACATTGTTCTCATCATTCCTCCTGATCTTTCATTTCTGGATCCGTAGATTTATGGTAGATTTCTAGCTACACCTTAATGGTTCTTTAACGTGAAAGGTTGACTGTCTAAACACATGACATGTATGTGCAGGTAATACAAGCCCTTCATATCTGATCCACTCTATTAGTTCCTCACTAATAACTGTTTCCATTATAACTCACAATCCTCAAGTGAAGCCCCAACTTAGATTTTTTTTAGTCAGTCAATCCCAGGCTTCTCCAGATAATCACAATCATCAGTTTCATTTTTCTACTTTCTAGTTAATTACACTTTTGTTGTCTACATATGTTTAAAATGTTTATTGTTGGTTTCCTTATGCTTTTCTAAAGTACAGTAGACCCTCCATAGTTGACCACCTCCTTAAATTGACCTAATTTTCATTGACCCTACACTGACTACCTTCTTATGTTGACCTAATTTTCATAGACCAGACATGTACCACAGGTACATATTAGGACAGTAGGTGTATTTCCTTATGTTGACCACCTCCATATGTTAATCAGTTTGTTACAACCCCTTGGGTGGTCAACTTACAGAGATTCTATGATACTATAGGACTGGGAGAAGCAGGGGTGGGTGCTTAACATCAGAATTGCAGCCAATTGTCTCATAGGGAGCCTAATCCTTCTCAGTAGCTAGACTCAGAGAAGAGTCCTCCCATTTCTTTCCTCCACCTCTCACCTCTCATATAGTCCTAAGATGTAGAGGGCAAACTGGTTAATCTTGATCCTGGAAAGTACCTGGGAAAAGTATTTTATTTCTACCCCTTTTCTGAGCAGAAAGTTCTGCAGATGGATTAGATACTGTAATTTTTTATTTGTTTCAATATTTACCTGTCCCCATTGTCAGGAACTTCCTCCACGTAACTAGCCTTCATCCCTCAGCTGGGGCCTAGAGACATTTCTTAATCTTTTTTTTTTTTTTTGACTAGAGGACTTACTAGAGGGCTTTGGCTGGATTAATCACTGAGCATAGTAACCAGAATATAATTTGCTGGTCACTGCCAAGCGGCATCACTCTAGTTCAATGGGGGTACATCAAAAGGGTTTATCTAATGTTAGGAGCACACGCAAAATCATTTTGTTCATATTCTTTTTCAGAGGAATAACTATTTTGTTGTATCTGTGAACTTGAGATCATTAGTCAGATTTAAAGCATATTATTTTATGCAAAGTCTCTTGTGGAATAAACCACATAAAACCATAATTCAGCCTCTGCACACAAACACCTTAAAAGTTAGTTGGAAAGACAATATGCATAATGACATAATGCATAGACATAAGATGGTAACTATCACCATCAAGGCACTTATTTATCAAAGCACTGATAAATAAGTAGCATAGGGGAAAGGTAATCAGCCTGTTAGCAGTCTGTGAGAAACGTACAAAGTTTAATTTATTAATGTCAAAATATTTTAATAAGTTTTCCATCTTTCACATCTTAATTTTAGAGAGATACTGAACTGAAATCTAATTTATATTCTATGACTCAAGAAGTATACCTTTGTAAACATACTATCTAATATAGTTAAATATAGGTATATAAGTTAGGAAAAGAATAAACAAAACTTTCATTAAAAATGAAGAGACTAAGGGCCACACTTGTGGCTCAGAGGAGTAGGGCACCAGCCTCATATACCAGAGGTGGCAGGTTCAAACCCTGCCCCGACCAAAAACTGAAAAAAAAGAAAAAAGTAGAGACTAAAATAATTGACTTATGTTGGTTTTCCAGAATTTTTGTACAACAAAAGAATACTGAACCAAATACAGTAATTTCAGAAAAACATAATCACAGGTACGGTGGCTCACACCTATAATCCCAGCAATTTGGGAAAACTAGGGCAGGAGAATTTCTTTTCTTTTCTTTTTTTTCTTGGCTGTGGCTGGGTTTGAACCCACCTCCTCCAGCATATGGGGCCCTACTCCTTTGAGCCACAGGCACTGCCCCGGGGAGAATTTCTTGAGCCCAGGAGTTTTAGGCCAGTCTAGGAAACATAGTAAGACTTTGTATCTAATTTTTTTAAATTAAGAAGAAGAAAAAAGAAAAAAAAGAAGAAAAAAGAGAAATTTGAACAAATAGGCAATGTTTAAATTCTACCAGCATTAAACCTTTCAAACTAAATTATTTACAATTACTTTCTATCTTCATGTAAGTATTCAGTGTCTTTATGTTTTCTTTCTTTTTGAAAAGATGTAGAAAGAAAGTTCTAAACTTGCTGTAAGCTCAAAATTGGATAAAGATTCCACATGAAAGCAGAGCAATGCCTCAATTTACAAATCATTCCTTTTGGAAGTGCTCTTTTGTGGGACTGTTCTGTGCTACGCTGACTAATAACTGCACTAGGTTTATATGACAAATCTTTTGCAGTTGTGTAAAATAATGGATTGAGTAATTAAATAGTACTATTGTGAACTTAAAACTAGTGACGGTCTATAAAATAGATGCATATTTGAGATTTAACATCTGGAATAAATATTATGTCATAAATCTTCATAAATTCATTTCGAGTCATTTGCATATCTTTTCACCCAGAAAGATAAGTTCATTAAAGAATTTGAACAATTTGGGATGACCTGTTCACAGCTCCATTTTCACTAGAATTTTGATAGCATGAAATATGTTTGTTTTACAGGTTCTTCCGCAACACAACCCCCTCAAATGGTCGTGTATGCCACCTTCACGCCTCTCTATTTGTTTGAAAACAAGATCTTTGCATTACAGAAGATGGTAAGCATTCAAGACCAGGGAATACAATGTCCGTTATGCTTGCCTGTGTGTGCCCCTGCATTTGCAGAAGGTGCAGTAGAATTTAATTAAAATTCTACCTCTGGATTTCATTTCCCTTATATTGGAAATTAAGTACTTGACCTAAGGGACCTGGAATATCCAAAATTATCTTGGATGATTGCAGTAGTGCTATCTAAGTACAAAAAGAAAAAGGAAAAAAAAGAAAAAAATATATAGTTACATTTAATTTTTGTGACTCTTTTATATACAAAAGGAAAGATAAAGAATTTATATATTTCCATGAAAGTCATGGAAATAATTTCTATTATTAAGGACCTTCCTGTAAATTGGCCACACATGTATTCTTAGCATAAGAAGATTTAAATGAATTCACCCTCCGACTGGGGAGCCACTGACATGACCTTCCCTGTATCATTAAATAATGTAAAAGAAATGATTATTGCTTTTTTTTATTATAAATTTAACATATTATAGAAAATTTTTAAAATGTAGTCAAAGATACTACAATTAAAATATCAGCATAAATGGCTAGGCACAGACAATATGAACGTTTTGGCATATATCCTTTGATTTTTTTCTACTTATATATTTTGTGTTTGTATATGTGTACTTTTTTTTACAGTGTGAAATCATGTTACATTTGGAAACCAGCTTTTCACTCGCCAATGAATTATTAATGTTTTTTCATGATGTTAAATTTTAGTTAGTCTATGTTTAGTAGTTGCATAATATTTATGCATTTCTATAATTTCTAAAAGTGCTACTGAATATTGCTGAATATTCCTTTAGGCTGTTTTCATTCTTGGACAGAAAAACAACTTTTCTCATTCTTCTCTAATGGTACAGTCCCTCAAATCACTAAATAACTTGTTTAGAGAGATTCCCTGCTGCATTTGGGGATTTCTGGATCCTAACCCTGTTTGGAAACTTTAGACATGAAGCACTTTATGGCTAGGACTTCATGTTCTGACATCACTGCATTAAAGTACAGGGACTACATATGTTCATTTGGTTAGTTAGAAACTTGAATAGAAATTAGCTTGAAATGTAAATATTCCAGTTGAATGACTGTTAAACTTTATTATAGGCATTACATTTGTCTCCTAGATCATGTCCAGGGGATATAATATGGTCATTTTTCCTCCTTTTGTTCCTACCCTCTTCTCCCCTTCTCAGATAGCAATCACTTCTTTCTGCAAAATCTACAAAACATCAGTGGTCACACTGTAAAGAGGACAGAATGTAGTGTACCATTATTAATGTAGAGATGTTGGCAGTTACACTGATTTTAATTATATTAGCCATTGTTAAGTCTCAGAACCAGTAATTTAGATTGGATCTTAAAATCAGTAACATATAATACCAATTGTGTATCTAAAACCTCTTCCAGATTAAGCCTCTTGTTGATAGGTCTGGCCTTCTTATCTCTGATTTTTTTTTTTTTAACCTCTTTACATACCACTGTTTTCTCAGATACTCCAGAGAGTACAGGATCTAACAGAGCTGCCAATGAGCCCCCTCCATATTTTGTGGAGTGTCACGGCCTCCTGCCTGAGGAGTCCTCAAATTCTTTGTAAAACCACAAAATGTAAGCCTAGGATAAACATATTATAAAAGGGAAAGCAATACAGTGGTATTCAGCAATATTCAGTAGCACTTTTTTAAGGATGAGTTCACAATCTTAATTGTCCAAGCTCATATATTACATAAGCAATAAATATCTGTTAAATTAACCAGTGATTAAACAGATGTGAGATTTTATTCTTTACTTAGACTTTTAAATTCAAAACTAACTTTGTGCTTAAATCTTAGTTTCTCAGTAGCACCACTGAAAGTTCACATGGATTACGGCTGAATATTCCTGTAGTCACCTTTGAAGTACTCCCCATGGGAAGTACTAGCACCTAGACCATCTTTCAAAGCAATTTTGAAGCTCTTTTTCTAGACTGACCATCAGAGCTGTCATTGTAAAGGTCTGACAATTAAGTTCACGAACTTGCCAACATGCGCTTATGCTGGCAGCACTGTACAAATCCTCTGTGATGTTTTATAACCTTGGCATATCAGAGTCTCACCGCTGATTGTGTTGACATGTGGCAGTATCTTGCTGAGTAGCCATCATTATTGTCGTTGAGTGTTTTTGTGTGCCATACGGTGACAGCTCTGATGTTCATTCCAGAAAAAGAGTTCCAAAATTGCTTTGAAGGGCAGACTAGGCACTGGTATCAGCACATCAGAAGCTTCCCAAGGGGAGTACCTTCAAGGAATGTAGTAGTTTTTCTGGGATGAGTTCATACCCTTAACTGTCAGACCTCGTATGCTAATCAATGTGCTGTATTCAGAGGGTATGCAAGTTAGTAGGATAAAGTGTATTAAGTGTGTTTGAAGCAAAAGGAATCCTATGTTGGAAAGTCTGGTGATGAAGGAGATTCTCCTGGGCTCAGAGAACTACTAGGGACTGCACAGATTGCAAAGGGAGAAGTCTTAGGGGCAGTTTGGAGTACGGGTGAGAGTAAGGTCATAAAGAGTATCATAAATCCTCCCTTTGGGGGTTGGAAATGGTTTAAAGTGCCCAGAGATTCTGGAATTAGCTTAGTGTCTGGAATAGTCATTAAGTGACCTGCAAGGCGGGAATGAACTGCCTGTAGTGTCACTATAGTGTCACGAGTTTGCTGTCCTGCCTTCTGGTTCTTTTGGGTTCGCAGTGTATAAGGGTGAACTAGTTTCCCTGGTAAATATCAGAATATCATAAAGAGATATAATGCTTTAACAATAAAACTTTAGGAAACATTTGTGTCCCAGTGGAATGTCATTAAATGCAATACATTGCTCAAAGTTATTGCCCCAAAGACAGTGAGATCAAAAAGTAAAATAAAGTCAATAACTACTTTTTTAAAAAGAAATCATAAAGAATACAAGAAACCAAAAACAAAACTTGGAAAGGAGCAAGGTGTCATGAATTACTTTGTATTATTCAACATCCTCCTCCTCTTGGGTAGTCTAAATGGATTTAGTTTTATTTAGGTGGGTGATCTGGATGTTTTGAAAAAGCCTCCCCCACCTGTTTAAGCCCTCATTCCTGTTTCTTTTCAAGTGTTTGAAATGAGATGGACTAAAAAGAATGAAAGGGCCTTAAAAAAGGAGACTTCTATTATAATTTAAGTCTTATGCATGAATTATCCAGTAGGCATATATTAAGTGCTTATTAAATGTTCCAGGCACTATTGTAAATCCCTCCCTGCCCCTAATAGTAACCCAAGGAAACTTGAAATCTTTTAACATAGTTTCTTAACATCAAACTATAACTATTATTAATAGCATTACTTTAGATGAATCAGAAGTATAGTTAGAAATAAAACAAAGCATGAGGAATTGTCCTATTTTAAATTCTCATGCTTAAATCAAGTTATTACTTTGGTAGATTATTTGAATTATATAATATAAATAGGTGCTAATATTATACTTTGCTGTTCGGACCAGAACTTTACATTTTCAAAGTGCTTTTTATTGTTCAGTGCTCGACAGATCAAAAAGAAAATCTTTTTAGACTGAAATACTGGTTGCAATTGTAAAGAGAAATTCATAAACCTAGACCAAGAATTATGACTATTAAAGTGTCTGGAACTTACTCAACTTATAAATACTACTTTATGTATGACTTCCATTTCAGATGTTATTTAAATGTAACTTTTATAACAATGTACCTTTTAAAAAAATACCTTGCTGAGGTATTATCTTATTGAATAACCCGAAATTATCCCGTAAATTTCCAATGAAAGATGGATGATCTGGATGTTTTAAAAAAGCCTCAATGTTAAAAAAAATTAACATTTGATTACTGTCAAATGTTAAGATTTGACAGGGTTAAAGTAGATTAAAGGTTTAAATTTTAGATCACCTTTGAAAAAGTTTTTAATAAACATTCTAACACATAATTCCAGAATTTTCTGAATTTTTTTTTTTTTAGCAAATTTCTAATTCTACAAAAGGAAAGAAGAAAAGAAGACTTTCCTCTAATTCTTAACTAGTTCACTTTTTAAAAGTGTTGACTCACTTTTCTTTATAGTTTCAATATTTAAGATATTTTTAAATAGCTTTGCATTAATGCACTGATGAACTCTATAGTTAAAATTATTTTTCCTGGCTTCTTGCGGTATTCTTATTTTGTGGCTCAGGGAAGTATAGAAGCAGGGTGGTGAAAGCAAGGCAGGCTCAAGTTGAAGTAAGGATTTGGAACAGGATGATAAACAGGTTTCTGGTTCTAATGTAAATGGCTGTTTTGTGAATTTACAGTCTCAGTTGAGCTATTGGGCTACTGCACAGAAATCAGGGATGAACCATTGATTGGGAAGAACGATAGTTACTGGCAAACTGACTTTAGTGTGGTTATTATTTAATTTTATTTTACTTTAAATGTGAGAGAAAGTTGTGAAAGTCAGAATTAGGCTATAATATATTTAACTTTATCATTCACATACTCTATGGCACTTTTCAGCCATAAATCAGCAACTTGAGTTGGCTTAAATGCTATTCTGAATTATTCCAAAGCAGGCTGGCTTCAGGAAATCTGAACATTCTGATATGGGAAGTATCTGCCTGGGAAAATACTTGACTTGGCAGGACACAGAAGCCTTTCTTCCCCACATGTCTATGAATGCCTCCATTGCCAGGAGTAATCACGGGGATTTCTTATGGAGGAACCCACTTCTAGTGCTGGGGGCGTAAACTGTAGATAAGCCAACCACTTAGCCCTTCATTGACATGGGGACACTTAAGATAGTGGATAGCGATTGCTAGTGATTAAAAAACAAACTTTACATGTCAAGCACTAGAGTTAAAACCTTATCCTATAAAAATAATGGCAGATTAATTTTGGACCAAAACTGATGAGCTAAGATTTTTGTAATCTCATAGAATCTTAAGCTTTTAGAACTGAAGAGTGTCTTCAAATTCTAATCTCTCATTTTGTAAATAAAGAAACAGCCCCCTCCGAAAGTGTGAAAGATGGTAATAGTGCTTATACAGAGAAATAGGAATGGCGGCGTTTTTTTTTTTTTTTTTTTAATAACCACTGTATCAGTGTATTGCTGATAGGATTTTTATATTGACAAAGTTTTTTAAAGGCAGAAGGCAATTGCAAGAATCTTTTTCCATCTACTTTTCACCTTTTAGGCCGATTCTGCTGAGAAACTTAGAGAATATGGGCTTTCACACATCTGTAGCCATCCTGTGCTGGTGACTAGAAGTAGATCTTGTCCTCTGGTAGCACCACCAAAGTCACCTCCTATACCTCCCTGGAAACTCTTTCGTCACAAAAAAGAAGCAGTTGTAACAGATGAACCTCAAGGTATGTACCACATTGTCTTCAGATCTTTCTGATTAACGTTTCTGTGCAGGAAGGTGTAATCATTTCATTTGTGGTGAAAGCTGGATGGCCAGGTCAAGCACTCAACATTGCACCTTAAATCTACATTGAATTTTATGCACAAATTTTGTATCTTTAAAGGATTAATTTTCCACATCTCAGAAGCTCAGCAGTTTGGTTCTCGTCTAAATTGATTAGATTTATCAAGGTCATCCTTTGAGTGATGGCATTGTTGTTATTAGTGTGATATAAAAGTATTTTGTAGCAAATGATAAGGAAACTTAAATAATATAGAAGAAATCACAGGAGTGAATTTCTAATGCAAAATCACCATATAGCAGCGCTTCTCAATCTGTGGGTCCCAACCCATGGGAACTATATTAAAGGGCCGCAGCATTAGGAAGGTTGAGAACCACTGCCATAGAGTATCATGTGGGACATAATCTTTGAATTATGGATTTATATTTAGATCTCTTCTAGGAATAGAACGTCTGTCCTGAACTTGCTCCTGTGTTAATTTTGCCCAGAAGACATAGGGCAAGCTGTGAATGACAGTTGGGATCAAAAACAAATGGGTTCCCTTGTACTCAGAGCTGGGAGTGGAGTTTTCCCACCTTGTTCTTATTCTCACAATTAAATTCTAAATTCTATTTATGTCTGACTTTTCATCCCTTCAGTTTTTTTTGTTCTATATAAGTCTTCACATTCTCACTCCTTTTTTCATGAGCAGCAAGTCTGAATGGAAGTGGGATCAAGATGACAAGATCAGTTTATAGCAGGAACATGAACATGAAGGGAGGCGATTAAAATAAAAATCATTAAGAATTAGAAAATGAAGCCTTAGCAGAATGATTCATAATATATGTTTATTTATTCACCATATATAGCTGTTCCCTCACTAATTTAGCCTTTGTAATTTTTAATGGAGGATGATAAACAATTGGAATGCTGTAGATTATATATGTGGCTGTGTGTTACATGTATACAGTCCCATTCCAAGAGGCTTAAATTATCTTTCTTCAAAATAGCCTTTTGATTACACTTTTTTGTGTTCATCTCCTACTCTTGCATTTTCTTCCTTTATCTTTTCTAATACTTTTTCTAATTCTATCAGTTCACTGACAGTCTATCATGTTCAAGAGATTATTGCATCTCTGCAAACAGAGGTCTATTAACCTGAATGAACAATTAAGGCAAAGTCACTAGAAACATGTATTGTGCCATTTACTGAAAGTATTGCTGCTAAGCTCATAAATGTGCTTTGAATGGTTGTTTCCAGGATCCATTAGCCAAGGCTTGAAGCCCTACTGGTGTTGGAAATACCCCTGACTTGCTATGGCTCCCACTACTACTTCACTGTTGCTAATTCTTCATTGCAGAGGGCAGGAGAACCTTATCCTCGTGTGATACACAAATCTCAGTGGTACTCAGGATCCTAGAACTGCAATAGCCATATAGATTGGAATATTTATTTACCTGTTCCTTGCCTCCTAATTCCTGCCATAATTTGTACATTTGAAAAATATAATTAACATCTCTTAACCATATGATTTTCCTCACATTTGCTTTCTGCCTATATTGACACAGCCAGTACAGCTAGTAGCAAAATTTCCCTAGCACGACATATGTTATCCTTGCCAGAAAAGAACAAAGGTCAAAGAAATATCTGATTGGGATGGACACAAAAAATGATCAATTCATTTTTTACTTAGGCCCAACTGCCTCTTGCCTTCCTGATTAATTATTTCAGCCATTTCCTTATATTCCTCGAGTTTCTGTAATGGGCTGTTGGTGCCAACAGAGTATCTCTGCTCTTTGTGTTAAAATATCTTATATTCCCTCCTCCCTCCCTTTCCTTCCTCCCCCCATTCCTCCTTCCTTGTTTGCCTGCCTTCCTCCCTTCCTCCTTCCCTTCCGTCTTTCCTTCCTCCCTCCTTCCCTCCCTTTCTTCCTTCCTTTGCTGACTTTCTTAAACCACATCCACATAACAGTTGGAAGGGGGAAAATCCTTTATTATTAAATGCTATATTTTAAGTGCATGGGTCACTTAAAATAACATATTCATTCAGAGGACTATGGAATAGCTGAATGAAAGGAAGAGAAGTGAACATACAAAGTAACCTACATGATAGTTATATAATTCTAGGTAAACAAATACTCTGGTAAACTGGGGATGAAAATCTAATGATTGGTGGAATTCTTTAATGGAATTATCCCACCTAGTGACTCATCACACATACTTATCTTTCTCCTCTCCATTGGATTTAATATTTAAAGTGAAAATTAACAAAAAGTGGGTAAGGGGATCTTTTTAGAGGACAGCACAGAACAATCTGAGAAAATTTATGTATACTATGTCACAGCCTCATTTTTCTCCTAATAATCTCCCCTAATGTTTAATTCAGTATTCATCACTGAATGCCTGTGCTGTGTCCCTCACTCATTAAGAATTTCTTACTTCTGGCTCAGTGCCTGTAGTTCAGCAGCTAGGGCGCCAGCCACATTCACTGGAGCTAGCAGGTTTGAACCCAGCCCGGGCCTGCCAAACAACAATGACAACTACAACTAAAAAATAGCCATGCATTTTGGTGAGCACCTGTAGTCCCAGCTACTAGGGAGGCTGAGGCAAAAGAATCCCTTAAGCCCGAGAGTGTGAGGTTGCTGTGAACTGTGACACCACGGCACTCTATTGAGGGTGATATTGTGAGACTCTGTCTCAAAAAAAAAAAAAAAAAAAAAGGACTTCTTACTTCTCATCTTCAGGATCTTCTACAAATATCCACAGATCCTGTCTTGACCTGCTGCTTTCTTTTCTATTCATGAGCTTTACTTTATTACATTTTTTCTTCCACTATTATCTCCTTATGTTAGTTCACATTTCTCCTTCATGTCCTGACCAATTGTGTTGTAGAGGTTCAATAAGGGAACATATATATATATATATATATAAAATATATATATTTTTTTTAGTAAAATACTTTTATAGAAAGTCATTCCTATACTTGAAATAGCAAATGTCAAAGAATATTTCTATAAGACACTGCCTTAATTGTTTCAAGTAATCTGGAAAGCGACTGAAGAGTAGACAAAAATAATCTAATATTGGCAAGATCTGTAAACACCTTATGTATCTTTATTGAAATTCACTGAGTAAATAATCTAATTGGTAGTGTATTAAATGTTAACTTCTGTGCATAATTCTGAAAGATTGAATAAAATGTACATCACCCTTCCTAATTGCTATTTTTTAGATCCAGTAATAGATGAGCCTGAACAGTTTCTTGAGATTTCAAGTCCATTTTTGAATTACAGAATGACTCCATTTACAATCCCAACAGAAACGTTAAGTATATATATAACATTCTTTCTTACAAATGCATTTTGTTAACAAATAGAATATTTTGTGATGCATATGGCTAAAAATAACTCTAAATGAGAGCATTTTAAGGAATATGGATTTAAGAATAAAGTCATATATATATACACACACACACACACAAACACATATGTATATACATATATATGTCATTCCACTAATTCATTTGATTAACAGGTTTTGCTCACCTTTTGTGGACAAGTGTTATGGACAGATGTTTGTTTTCCTCCCAAATTCATATGTTAAAAAGTTCTAACCCCCAGTATTTGTATTTGGAGAGGGGCATCTAAGAAAGTAATTAAGGTTAAATGAGGTCATAAGTGTTCTGATAAGATTAGAGTACTTATGAGGAGAGACACCAAGAGCTTGCTTTCTCTCTCTGTCTCCATGCACACACAGTGGGCAGGCCAGTGAGCACACAGAAAGAAGGCAGCTGTCTGCAAGCCAGGAAGAAAATCCCTCCCTGAGATATAACCCTGTTGGCAGCCACCTTTATTGATCTCAGACTTCTGGTCTCCAGAATTGTGAGGCAATAAATTTCTCCTCCTTAAACCACTTACACTATGGTATTTTGTTGTAGCAGCCCAAGCAAAACGAATCCAGATTTTTGTACAGAGAAGTAGAATGCTTCTATGACAAATATCTAAAAGTATAGAATTGGCTTTAGAACTGAGTACTGGGTAGAGTGTAGAAGAGTTTGGGGGTACATGCTAGGAAAAGCCTACATTACCCTAAACAGACTTTGGGTAGGTCATTCTGATGAAGTCTCAGAAAGAAAAGAGAACAAACTTCCACAATTATAAATAGAACATTGCTATAAATATGAACGGTAAAGTTCTTTCTAGTAAAGTCTCAGGCAAAAATGAAGAACAGATTATTTGAAACTGAGCAAAGGTAATCCTTGTTATGAAATGAATGTGTTTTCATATTTTATGAAAGGTAGAACTTGTGAACAAGGATACTGGATGTTTAGCAGAGGAGATCTCTAAGCAAAATGTTGAAGGCGTGGCTGGGTTCTTCTAACCACTTAAAGTAAAAACATAAGAGGAAAGGGATGAACTAAAGAAGGAATTGTTATGCAAAAAGGAACCAGAACAAAGATCTGGAACATTTTCAGCCTGTCCATATTGCAAAATATGAGATAGTGTGTTTTGAAGAGAATGCCAAGAGTCTAATTAGACTATCACTAGATAAAGAAATTATATTATACCCATAATCTTATCATGTGGAATGGATTATTTTAGCAGAAATGCTACCACTTTGAACTGAAAGGGATGAAAATGGGACAAAATGAAAGAAGGCTGTGAAATTTCTGGGGCTTGATAGAATGGGACCATAGAGCTATCCAGCTGCATGTGTGTGCTATCTTTCAAGAAAAGGCCAGACCTGACCCCTAAAGTGATTCAGAAATCATCTGGGCTGCGATTCCACCAGAGCCCCAGGTCAGGGCTTCTACCTCCTAGACTTCCCCAGGTGGAGTCGGTGTCACAGAGACCTGAAGCAACTAGGCTGCCCTTCACAGCCTGGGGAGTGACACTGCCCCCACAGTGGGCCCTGCAGGCAGAATGTCAAACCAAAGGATAGCATTCTTGAGCCTTAAGACCTACTGAAATTTGCCTTGCTAGGTTTTGGACTCATATGGGAGCTGTCACTCCTGCATTTTCTATTTGTCTCCTTTGAAATTGGAATATCTATCCCATTCCTCTCCTACCATTGTATCTGAAAGCACTTAACTTGTCTGATTTTGTAGGTTCACAGATGGAGATGAATTTTGCCTCAGGATGAATCCTACCTAGCCTGAGGCTCACCTGTATATGATGTAGATGATAATCAGACAAAACTTTGAACATTAGAATTTAGAGTTGATGTTGTAATGACTTAAAACTTGTGGTTGTTGGGATGGAGTAAGTGTATTTTTCTTGTGAAAAGGACATGAATGGGGGGGGGGCCACAAAAAAGTATGTTTGTCCCAAATTAATGTATCAAACCTCAATCCTCACTGGGGCTGTATTTGGAGATGGGCCTCTAAGGAACCAAATAAAGTGATGTCATAGGTAAGGGGTCCCAGGTCCAATGTCCCTGTAAGAAGAAACACAGGAGAGTGAATCTCTCCAAATCCCCGCACAGAGGAGAGGATGTGTGAGCGCACAGCTTTAATTTTGTTACGGAAGTTCAAACAGACTCATACAGCAAGAACTGTATTTCATGTTAAGATAGAAAAATAACACCTTCTCCCTCATCAATAGCAACTTTTGGGGGAAGCTGCATGTATAAGTATATAATTATGATAAAATATAACAATGGGCATTACAAAGCTATGTCTCAAATCCTATGGTTGTACATCAAAGAAATTATTTTGCAGAAGTAATTGGATCCCTGAACACAAGAGTCCTTGATTCAGTGATTATACAGGAGTAGGGAGAACTTATGTGCAGCCTGGGATATAGGTGGCTTTCTGGATATCATGGCTCCTCATCTTCCTGCTGGTCATAAGTTAATGGTCCCTCTTTTGGTGGGACAGTCCCGATTTTTGGTGGGACAGTCCTGATTTTTAACAATTTGTCCCACCTGCGGTGTTTTAAAAAAGTCCCGATTTTTGGAAAGAATGCACCACAAGCTAGGGAACAGTGGGAGAATGGGAAGGGAATATACAGCTGCTGAAAAGGTTAATGTAACTCCATTTGGGATTGAAGAGGTTTATGTAACTTCATTTGGAAATGAAAAGGCTAATGTAAACTCCCTACTCCCCTCCTGCAAGGTATCAGAAGGAGATAGCTCCCTCCCTCAGCTTCTAGGCAAGGACAATTAGCTCAGAAGGAGCCAAACTGTCTGGAACAAACAAGTAGCCCCCCCACTCTCTAGAGTAAGGTGACCAGACATCCCACTTTTGGTGGGACAGTCCCAATTTTTAACAATTTGTCCTGCGTCCCATGGCATTTTTAAAAAGTCTCGATTTTTGGAAAGAATGCATGACAAGCTAGGGAATGTGGGAGAACAGGAAGGGAATATGCGGTTTTCGGCTGCCATGTGGTTATTTCACCAGGATATGAGTTTTATATTATTTTTGTTAATTTTATAATGTTAAACTTTAATAATAACAACTAATTGTTGAGAACTGACTATCGAGAACTACTTATCAAAGTTTGCATTTTTGTCAGGCACTGCCCCCCAAGGCCCTCCCCTCACCCCCTCAGTGGTGTCCCACTTTATCAATGTTAAAATCTGGTCACCTTATCATAAGTGTATCTGGAGTTTGAGGGCCTGACCTCCTTCTCTTCCCCCCTTACCCAGACAGGAATTAAAGTTTTACAGGAAGCTTTGTCCTGAGGGTAAATATTGGCGTTAGCAGATGTGAAAGTCATTGTATAATTAGCTCACCTACCCTTGCAAAGATTTCTTTCCACACTGTCTATAGTTCATGTCTTTCCCTAAGCCTCTGCTCCTTTAATAAAAGATTCATTGGAAGGTTCTGGATAAAGTCCCTGACTCTGCTCTCTTTATTATCCTAATGAGATAGTGGTTTTTTTCACTTTGCTGTTTTACCATCAATCTTCTCATCTATCTCTGAGAAATGAATTAGAGCTCTCTGCATGGCATTTCTATTTTGCTGGTTCTATTTGATCTTGATTTTATTTTTTAATTTCTCTGAGATTCCAGTGGGATGTAGCAGAAATGAAAGGGGTGCATTTGTATTCAGTCTGTTATCTTGAACTGAATGAGAATCTCTCCTCATGATTTCCCCCTCCGGCTGTCCCTTCATTTGCATTTCATCTCCCATTGCTGTTTTCTTTTCTCTGTTCCTTATCCAGATGGACTCAGACCTCACTTCACCTTTGTGAACCTCCATTCCCCATTCCATAAAACCAGCAAGGCACACAAACCTGGATCAAGAAAAATACTCATCCAAATTATGTGCATTTGTAGCAGAATTTTTGGAAGGGTTCATGAAAAGTATTGATAAGTTGAGGAAGGCTTTATATTTTGGTGATTTTTTTTTTTTTTTTTTGAGGACGGAGCCTCAAGCTATCCCCCTGGGTAGAGTGCCATGGCATCACACTCACAGCAACCTCCAACTCCTGGGCTCAAGCGAGTCTCCTGCCTCAGCCTCCCAAGTAGCTGGGACTACAGGCGCCCACCACAATGCCTGGCTATTTTTTGGTTGCAGCTATCATTGTTGTTTGGCGGCCCGGGCTGGGGATTTGAACCCGCCACCTTAGGTGTATGTGGCTGGCGCCTTAGCCACTTGAGCCACAGGTGCCGAGCCTATTTTGGTGATATTTGAGCAACCTAAATAATACACAGAGAACACTGGATACTGCTGCTCCTAAAGCATTCAGGGTTCCTGCTGCCCACCATTATCAGTAGTCTCACAAGCTTTTTACCATTGTTGGATAGCCCCTTTCATCTTTTCCCTTCTCCACCCTCCTGTTTCATTCTTTTTCAGAGCAGGCTGACTTGCTATTTTTATTCTGCATTGTCTTTCCAAAGACTATGCCTTGAAAGCCTCACCTTTTACCTTACCTATCCTGTCTTCATCCAGGGCCTGCCTGAGACACACCTATGGCTGCCAGTGAGAACAGCCACAAAGGGTGGGCTATGGAGCCTGGGATTGTGAGCTGCCCTGCACAGCAGAGACCTCTCCTTTGCAACTGATCTGCCCCACCCACCCTCACCAGCCTTTATACTTTGGGCCTGCAATGGAAGGGGCAGCCCCATTGATTTCCCAAATATCCTCAGGGTCATTCTTCCATTGCCTTGGACACAGGGTGTTTGTTGAATGGCTCCTAGCTTCTGTTGATATGACTGATCTATACTAACCTCCTTACAAATTTGGCCACCCTCCATGTTCTCTTCCAAACAGTCTTTCTCATTTTTTCCAATATAGATAGGCTAAGAATTTTCCAAATCAATTTCTCTCTTCTATTATAAGGACTCAAAAGAAGTCAAGCCACATCTTCAGCACTTTACTTAGAAATACATAATTTTATCTCCTGCAAGTACTATCTTTCACAAACAACTAGAACATAACTCAGTGAAGTTCTTTGCCATTTCATAACAAGGTTGGCCTTTCTTCCATTTTCCAATAATATGTGCCTCATTTTTATCCAAGAGCTCACCAGAATGGCTTTTACCATCTATATTTCTATAAACATTCAGTGCACAACCACTTAGGTATTCTCTAAGAATCTTGAGGTGGCTCTCCTCTTTCCTTTCTGGGCTCTTGCCAGAAGGTCCATTCTTGGCAATGTGGGATTTTCATAATATGTAACTCAAAACTCTTCCAGCCCCTGTCCATTACCCTGTTCCAAATCTGCTTCCACGTTTTTAGGTAGTTGTCATAGCAGCATCCCCATTTGTCAGAATAGATTTTATGTCTCAGCCAAGATTCAGGGAGTTCTAAAAACATCAAACAATATAAATACAAAGAGAACTGAAGCTAGATGCATTATTTTAAAACCAAAGACAAATATAATGCAACAATGTACAGAGATAAAAGTGAAATAAATGCTGCTACTCAAAGCAACATGGGTAAACCTCACATTAAAAAAAAAAAATTAGACCAAAGAATTCTGGTACAAAAAGTGCATTAGATTGGTTTTTTTAAAAAATCATTTTATTAATAAACAGTAAGAAAAATAAAAAAGCAGTATATGATGTTGGAAGTCATGATAGTGGTAACCTGTGGTGAGGGGTGTTGGTGATGACTGAGACATGCCTCTAGGAGGGCTTGGAGAGTATCAGTAATATTAAAGTCATTTGATATGAATAATGGTGATTTTTCATGTTTACTTTGTGATGTCTCATCAAGTGTACATTTATTATTTGGGAACTTTTAAAAAACGTATCTTAAACTTCAATAAAACTTGATTAAAGTTGTTGAATGGTCCATTTCGTAGGTCATATGCGATGGCCATTAGATATGGTTTTAGTCTTCTCTTGGATATACTATAATCCACAGTAGGAACACAACCTGACAAGATAAAAGCAGTCAAAATGTAGACCACTACCCTTTACTTTGTACTTTACTACTTTCAGAGACTTTTTATATCCTAGCCAGCCAATTAACATTTTATTTGTTCTACTTAAGTTTAGAATATTAGAGATTTAAAAAAATATTTTACCTTTAAGGTTCTGTCAGTTCTATGCATCAATATTTGAACATTGAAATTGGATGAGCAGGTAGTAGACAAATTTATTGACAGTCATATCAAGCTTTTGGGACAGCTTTGTAAACATAAAAGACAATATCCTGATACTTTGTTTTTTAAATTTTGTTACCATTATAAAATTGCCAATCTAGTTTGTTTTTCTCAAACTGTTGTGAGTGTGTTTTTGTTTGCTTGTTTTGGTATGTTTTGTTTTGTTTTTATTAGAGACAGGGTCTTATTATATTGACCCAGGCTGATCTTAAACTCCTGGATTTGAGCAATCCTCTCACCTCAGCCTTCCAAGTAGCTGGGACTATAGGCGTGAGCCACCAGGCCCAGCTTTAAATTTTTGTTTTAATTTCAAGTAAATCTTATGTTATAATATAAGTATTAATTTCTATAAACAGTTAAAATAAATAGATAAATTTATTAATTTTAAAATTTTACATTGTTAACAAAAATACCATAGACTGGGTGCCTTCTGCACAACAGAAATTTTTTCCTTGTGATTCCAGACACTGGAGGTCCAAGATCAAGGCACTGGTAGATTTCTTGTCTGGTGTGAGCTCACTTTCATAGATGGTGTGTTTTTTCTTCTGTAACCTCACAGGCCTACAGGGTCAAAGGATCTCTCTGTGGTCTCTTTTATAAAGGCACTGATCCTATTCATGGGGTCTCCACCCTCATGCCCTAATCATCTCTCAAAGGCTCCACCCCCCCCCAAATACTATCACATTATGGGTTATGTTTCAAAATATGAATTTTGGAGGAACAATGCAAGTGTTCAGCCTATAGCATACAGAGAGAACTTACCTAAACTTAAGATTAAAATGTTAAGGCTTCATAATTTTTCTAATTAATTTTATGCTTAAAGTTTGCCACTGTTATTAGTCAAGGTTTTCCAGATAGAACAATAGTAGATACAGGTGTATGCTAAATACAGATATAGACATAGATGATAGAGATGGAGATGGAAATGGAGAAGGATATGGATACAGATGGGGCAGGGAGAGAGAGAGAGAGATGAGAGAGATATGGGGTAATTGGCTCATGTAATTACTGAAGCTGAGAAGTACCATGACCTGTAAGCTGGATAACCAGGAAGACCAGTAGTGTGTCACTCTGTCTAAGTTGGTAAGCCTCTCAACCAGCGAAACTTGTCATGGAATTTTTAGTTTGAGTCCAAAGGTCTAATTACCTAGGGTGCTGCTGGTGCAAGTCCCAGAGTGCAAAGGCCAGAGAACCTAGCATTCCAGCACTGAAGGGAAGGAGGAAAGGGCATCCCAGCTTCCAGAGAGAGCCAGTTTGCCTTTCCTAGGTCTTTCTGTTCTTTCCAGGCCCAAGGCCAATTGGATGGTGCCTGCCCACACTGAGGGTGGATCTTCCCCTCTGGACGCACTGACTCATTCATCTGTCTCTGCTAGAAACAGCCTCACTGACACACCCAGGAATAAGGCTTGACCAGCCATCTAGGCATCCCTCACTCCACTCATGCTGACACCTAAAATGAACCATCACACCCAGATGATGATTTTGCCTTTTCAAATAATTTTTGTTCATCTCATAGCTAATCGAGTTTGCATCCTAATCAGAGGTTATGAGTGTTTTAAGAATTGGAGCTACAGAGCAGGACAACCTTCCTCACAATTTAAATAGTTATACTGAGACTTTTAGAATCTCTATGTCAATCAGGACCAAAAATGGGTTGGTTTCATAACCAGAATCCCCTGAATTTTTCTTTTCTTTTATTTCTTTGTATTTTTTTCAGCTTTATTACTTGATTAAGGTGGATTAAATTCTAATACTCAAATACAGACGACTTCATCACTTATTGGATTCAATTAATCTATTCATTGCTTGAATCTGTTATGAATACATTTGCATATTCATTTTATTCAAGAGCCAAAATCAAAGATATATGAATGGCATTTCATCTTATGTAAAAGACATGTCCCTTGACCTGCTTTGCTGTAGAGATTCTGAGCTTTCAGCTCAATGTAAGAAGCATGTCTTGCTCCCCTCCCTGCTTTTCTTCATTGTAACTCTTTGAAAGTGACTGCTGTCACAACTTTTGATCGTTGGAACACTCAAAGTTCGCTCATTCTTGTTTCATGGCTTTGTTGGATGGAATTGGAGCCTCACAAATGTGTTTGTGCTACCCTCTAGTGGCATAGTGGCAGTTTCACATAAATCAGAGAAGTTTAGTTAGCGATGAAGTAGGAAGTTTTACAGAACTGGAAAACTAACTGGAAAATAAATTTTGACAGATGAAGTCTCTGTATATAGAATTTAATTTTATCTTTGACACACATTTACCTAAAATATATACACTATTATAAATGTCTTTTTATTGTAACTACAACGTTCTAGGTATGGCAAGGTTGATCTGGGTTCATATCAGCAATTGAGAGGAAGTCCTGTCTATTTGGGTAGCTAGCAGGAATGTAGCAGCTGTGAGAGTAAGTGTCAAGATGTGTAATTCATTTCCTGTCTCTGAGTCCTTGTTTCACTGACACATTACTCTGATACTTAATTAAATCAATTCCCGGTGTCAACTTTCTCTGTTTTGAACATCAAAATCCAAAGATGGCCACCATTATCTGTAAACCAAATAGCATTCCAGAAAGTTTTGACTTCAATATCTTGACTGATATAGGATATCTTTTCAGTAGCACAGAAAGTGATGCAACGTTTGAACATAAAGCAGAGAAATTACTAGATAAAAGAATGAGAATGACAAAATGAATAAAGAACTTCCTATGACAAAACTATAGTCATTTATTAGTAACTTTAAATTAAATAATGGAAGTTTGTTTTTTTATTTTGTTTCCATTAGTCATTATGTACGCTCTGTTATTAAGAAAGGGGTTCCCCCGGGATCTGGCTTGCCTTCTGTCCTTGAAACTGATGAAACTGCCACCGTTAGCCAGACAGACGCTACTCAAATAGCTGGAGCTCTATCTCAGGTAACTGTGTTACTCTTACCGTTGGCCTACCTCTTAATAATAGAAGACTTTTGTTCTTAAATTGTGAAATATGTTATAATACCAAAGGATATATTACATGCATCTGAACAGTAGAGAATACTATTAACATAAATATATTATGACCTAGCTTAGAAAATGGAATATTCATCTACTGCAGAAGTCCCCTGTGTGTTTCTTTCTGGTCATATTTCCTATTGCCATTTAGATTGTAGTATCAAACAGCTCTATACTATTCTAATTTTGCCAATTCTGTATATTTGTAAATGATACTAATATGTAGCTTAGCTTGTTATATAATTTTAGTGGACTCCTATTGTATTCTTCTGTGGTTTCTTTCACTTATCGTTATGTGTGTGATGTTATGGTTCATTCATTTCACTGGCTGGTCGTATTTCTGGTGTAACCATAGTACAATTTTTGTTTAATGTACCACAGTGTCAGTGGCTACATCCATCACTTCTTGATTCTTTCTATTTTAAGCAATGGTGCCATAGATTTTCTTAAATGTCTCCCATTTGCATATAGTTTTTTTTGTTTCAGGGTTCAAAGCTTTTTTTTTAGAGGCAGAGTCTCACCTCAGTAGAGTGCTGTGGTGTCATAGCTCACAGCAACCTCCAGCTCCTGGGCTTAACCAATTCTCTTACCTCAGCCTCCTGAGTAGCTGGGACTACAGGCACCTGCCACAACGCCCTGCTATTTTATTGTTGTTGTTGTTGCAGTTTGGCTGAGGTCGGGTTTGAACCCACCACCCTTGTTATATGGGGCTGGCACTTTACTCACTGAGCCACAGGCACCACCCAGGGTTCAAAGCTTTTTTTATGTGCTACGGATCCCCTTAGTATTTTGTAAAACTCTAGCACATGATGAAAACAACTCCTTGCTTTCTGTGTGTCAGTTAACTGAGGGTTGTTGATGGACAGCAGTGGGGAGCAACACAGCTGTCTGTGTGGGGATACATACCTTCAGTGTCTACTAAGCACAGCTGTCGTAGTTGACCAGCTTTAGGTCAAAGGAGTATCTGCAGACAGGAAGATGTGGCCACATAAAATGCAATACCTACTGTCAAATCGAAGCAATGCTCAGCATACAGGATCTTTTAAGATATTTGCAACAACTATAATATAATGCAAAATATTGTGATTTTGTTTGTTGGTAGGGTCACGCTTATTTCTAATAACATCATGGCTACTTGCCTACATTGATAAATTGATAATTGAAGAAAATATTGCATTTCAGTTAAAGTAAATGTAATTTTTTTCACACCAACCATGTAATGGATTCCTGAAATTTAATTATGGGCCCCAGTAGACACTAGATTAGAAAGCCTTGCTCTAGAAAGTGATTTTCAACTGGTGTGCCATGAAAAATTTTAAAGAACCTTAATTAAATTATTTTCTTTTTTTTTTTTTTTTTTTAGTTTCTGTCCTAGACCTTTAGGGGAATAATATA
>NW_003852437.1:2775228-2795228 GCF_000181295.1 Otolemur garnettii | reverse complement strand
GCCTCAGGCTGGCTCACAGCAACCTCTGTCTCCTGGGCTTAAGTGTTCCTCCAGCCTCAGCACACCATCTTGCCTGGCTAAATTTTTCTATTTTTAGGAGAGTCAGAGATCTCACTCTTGCTCAGGCTTATCTAAAACTCCTGACCTCAAGCAATCCTCCTGCCTTGGCCTCCCAGAGTAGTAGGATTACAGGGCTTAAGTGTTCCTCCAGCCTCAGCACACCATCTTGCCTGGCTAAATTTTTCTATTTTTAGGAGAGTCAGAGATCTCACTCTTGCTCAGGCTTATCTAAAACTCCTGACCTCAAGCAATCCTCCTGCCTTGGCCTCCCAGAGTATTAGGATTACAGGTATGAGCCACTGTGCCCAGGTCTCATTGTAGTTTTGATCTTCATTTCCCTAATGATTAGTGATGCTAGGAGTCTTCTCCTGAGCTGTTAGCCATTTGTACACTGTCTTACAAGAAATACCTATCTATTCAAGTCCTTTGCCCATTTTTGAAATGGATTTGGGGATTTTGTTGTTTTGTTTTTCTCTGTAGAAATTCTTTACATATTCTAGATCTTCACCCCTTACACATACATGATTACAACGTGATTACAGATATTTTCTTCCATTCTGTAGGATGCATTTTCACTCTGTTGGTTGTATCCTGTGATGTGAAGAAAGGGTTTTTTTGTTGTTATTGTTATTTTGATGCCCAATTTATCTATTTTTACTATTCTTGACTGAGTTTTGGTGTCAAATCCAAGAAACCATTGCCAAATACAATGTCATGAAGCTTTCCCTTATTTTTTCTTATGAAAGGTTTATAGTTTTGTCTCCTTATCTTTGTTATCAACTTTACTGACTAAATCTTCTATTAAGTTTATTTTATTCTATTTTTATTTTCTAAGAGTTCCCCTGTTCCTTATTCGTTATAGAATTTTCTTATTTGACAGAAGAAAATTCCTTTCATTTCCTTCTATTTTTCTGGTATTACTAAATTAAAAAAAATGTTACTCCTTGTATTATTGTTTCTGTTTCCTACGTATAAGGAATAAGACCACAGGGATTGGTATATCCTTATCCATCCACTCATGTTATGAGGCTGCACAGAAGAGCTGGGAGTCTCAACACTCTGCATGTTTCCTCTGCTTTCTGTCCATTGGCCTCTCCTGCTTTCTACCATATCTGTGAATCCTAATATAGAGTCTTCTTATTTAATTTCCTACCTGAGAAATATGTATCTGGTGTCCCATTCAGCCAGAAGAAAACTAGATGCTAAGACTAGGGAGAAAAAGTAGAGTTCCTTAATAGAGACAGTCAAACTGTCTCTGTGCTTCCAACCTGTATCTCCTTCTCTCCGCCTCAGATACGGATTGTTGCTGGGGTCAGAAGGCATGGATGGGCTGTGCTTTGTCCTTGGCACATACTCAGTTACCTCTACCTCCTCACCCACTTGACACCATCTAAAATATTGTTCACTCAGCCCATAGTCAATCCGTATGCATTTATACCATTATATTTTTACACTTACTGGTATTTTCAGAGAAAACAGAGTTGTACACATAAATTCAAATTAATTTCCCCATTAAAATTTTTAGGAATAATTTTTGAAATTGAGGCCCGGCTTTTTATGTCCAGTATATTATTTGCCAAAAATAATCTCATTAATTTCTCTCTATTAAAGACAAGTACCTCATAAAAATATTTCTTCTTGGTGATTTTACTGATTTAATTTTACTTTTAAGATTCAACCATTTAGCACATTAACACATTATGTGTTTCCATGTCACAAATTTAAACCTTGAGCCAATTGTTTAATTAAATCCACCTCCTTCAAATTTTAAGGTTAAAACTAAATTCTATTTTACTGTATGTTTTAGCAAGTTTTCCCAGGAATATATTTCTTCAATGTTTCAAAAACTGTATTAAGTCTTGTAAGAACTTTGATGTTGCAGATCTGTGATCCCCCACCTCTGTACCAGTCCCCCAAATCCCTCTATCCCCTGCCCGGCACACTGTCCATGGAAAAATTATTCTTCCACGAAACTAGTCTCTTGTGCCAAAAAGGTTGTGGAGCCCTGCTAGATAATGGTAATGTTTTACTGAATTCAAAATGGTTTCTTAATGTGTTTCTTTCAATTCCTAGGGAAACATGTCTGCACAGGCTGTACTTGGAAAAGGTAAATTAACAGTCTCCTCTTGACTTATTTTTTAATGGACTTCAAGGCACACAGGAATCTCTCTGCTTCCTGACGGCCTTTAGCTACACATTCTGGTCCTCAGCAGCGTCTTTACTGTCTCCTCTGGCTTGTTGAGTCTAATCTGCTCTGGCTAGAAACATGAGAGAATGGCACTTGTGAAATTCTAGCCAAATACAAAAGAGGATCTGATTAAGGATCCATGAGTAAACTTATGTGTTTTAATGCATACACTTTGTGATTAAGATGCTGAAACCACTGCAACTCCTCAGGTCCTAAATAAAGACTTAGTTAAGAATTAAACAAAAATAAAATAAAATAAAATGAGCGGCAGGGGGGTGGTGGCATAGGTATGTATAAAAGTTTGGATCCAGAAGTCTACGATAATTTAATAACATTACTTGATAAAAGACTATGGACTCAGTCACTGTGGGAAGTAATCAGATGTCTTACTGGAACACATGTGTTACAGTAGGAAGACCTTTCAAGTTTTCATTTCCCTCTTTGTTGTCTCAGCCATCTCCTCAGATATGACTATGTCCACCGGAGACTTTAAATACATAAGGTAGCCAATTTCTGTTGTGACATCACAGTCTTCAAAGAATGTATCCACCAGTTTATCAAAGTGATTTCAAAGTTTCTGAACACTCTGATGTGCAGAGAAGTTAAGATTAAATTCTCTCCAGTATATGAAATGTGTCTTTGTCCTCCACACATTTGAGGTCTGCATGTGAAGGATTATTTCACTAAATATTTTCTCCCCAATAGACTGATACTGAAACCCCCCTTTATAAATTTCCACATTTTGATAACTCGTTATTTGGCCACATAAGATGCACTTGACATGTTTGTCTTCTGGTAGGCATAGATGAACAAATCGATCTCGGATTGGGAGAGTCCCACCAAATTGATGGAATTAGTGTGGACAAAGATTTGATCAGTCAGATGACAGAAACACAGGAAAAATCGCAAGATGAACTTTCTACCATAAATAATAGTGTTTCTAAAGAAATATGGCTAGATTTTGAAGACTTCTGCATATGCTTTCAGTAAGTATCTAAATGTGATTCATCTGACTGTGTTGTAGTGGTTAAATTTTGGGCTGCATTATTATACAGATTCACATCAGATTCACATTTGTGTGTTTAATATAGTGGTTATATAACCTATTGATTCTTAGCTATCATTCAAAAGAGTTCTGTCAGCGTTAGCCTGGTGTTGGTATAATGTCAATAAAAATTTTAGAAGGGAAAAATAAATGTGTTGATTATCCACATAACACATTCATAGCCAGACCAATCTCAGTCTTGTTTTGGCTTCTCCTCAAAGACTTGTTAATTAAAATGAAGCCAATTTACTCACTGGGATCATTTTTGTCCCTTTAGGGCAACTAACTCAATACAGTATATGTTTAAACTTTCTGCTTATAATTATTTGATTCTAAGAAACTTAACATGTAGTACTAGTCTTGCATATAATGACAATAACCTGTTATAAATTATTCATTTCAGGAATATATATATTTTCCACAAGCCAAATTCATATTGCCTTAACTTTCAAAAATCAGAATTCAAGGTAAATATATTATAATCTCTACTATTTCCCTTCTTATACTTAAATTTTTGATGGAATCGCACTAGTGAAAAATGCCCTCAAATTTCTCAAGCATTTCTAAATTTGTAATATAATTATATCTAGAAAAATTAATTTTTAGAGTCTCCTAGTAATTCCTTATCCAGACAATAAGCAAAATTCCACTAGCTCAAAACCCCAAGAATGATTCATCAGATTATGTTGTTGTAGTTACATCCCCCGAGTGCCTTAGAAAAATTCACAGTAAGAAAATTTTGATTAACAAATAAATGAAGGAGATGTAAAATAAATTCATTAGATTTGGTTTCAATTAGGATTCACTGGATAGTGTGTAGTTCTTAGCACATGTGCAGATTTTCACCAGCATGTCTAGATATTTTTTTTCTTTGTTTGCTTGTTTCCATGTTCCTCTCTCTACCTGGGGTGCCTTCCGTTTTTCCTCACTGCCTTGCTCTAGCTAATGCCTGGAAGAAGACCCTTCAGAGCAGCATGGGTGTCCTTGACTGTGAGGCTTCCTGCCTGCCTTGGAGTCTCATGCTCTCCAGGCCCTCTGTGCACCTCGCTTCCCAGCCTCCCACTCCCTGCTCACCCTTCTGAGCACTCCCTGTCCCTGCCCAATGGTAGCCTCTTTAGAATGACTGTGTTTTGTTTACCATTGTACAACCTTCCTGACATGATGTAGGATCTCAATTTAAAAATATTATTGAATAAGTTAATTAACAAATTAGGCATTAAGGAGAATTTTTATAAAACTATGACACATATTCTGTGAAACTAAATTGTAGTGAGATGAGGGTGGTTCCCTGTCTCAGGAAAACTCCATCCAAGCCCCTGAGGATAATCCCTCAGCTCCATGAACAATCTGCAAGAGGTAGGCATAGGAAACAGTCTTGGAAATGACTCACCATTGCACCTGTCAGAGATGAAATGCAGGCAGAGAAATCCTTTAAGTGTTCCTGGACAGGTTCTCTGCAGGTGGCTGCCTACTCAGGTCCACAGTAGTGAGTAGGGGAGAAATAGTCTACCCCAGCATGGAGTCTATCTACAAAAACACCCAGAGGACTACTTTAACTTTATAAAGATAACCACACTGTTAATCAGGAAGAGTTGAATGCAGAGTTTGAGATGAGAATAATGTGCACTTTACAGTTTACTTGGGCATGTTTCTATTTCAAATAATTGCCGTTAATCAAATGGCAATTGTTTATAGGTATTGCAGGCCCCAAACTAGGTTTTTTACTGCCTTAACTCCTCATATCAAACCCTACAAGAGAGGTATCCCTGTGATCATTTCACATCTAATAAAAGGAGGCAGAGTAAGTTGGAGGTGATGTATATAAGACATTAGAAGAATGCCTATTATTAAGTAAAAATTAAGGTTGGTGGCCATTTCCTAAGGCAATTTGCATGTGCGTTTTTGTTGCATATCACCATCCTAATATCAATGTGTGTGTGGTAAAACAGTCACGTGTCCTTTATTCTGATCCTATTCTTACAAAGTGTTGGTAAATATTAGGATTTTTCCTTTGATGACTCAGGTTGACAAAATAAAAGATAACATCCCTACAAGAGTCTTTTTTTTTTTTTTTTTCTTGGAAACAGAGTCTCACTCTGTTGCCCAAGGCTAAAGTGCCATGGTATCATAGCTCATAGCAACTCAAATTCCTTGGCTCATGTGATCCTCTTGCCTCAGCCTCCCAAGTAGCGGGACTACAGGTGCCCACCACACCACCAGGCTATTTTGTCTATTTTTAGTACAGACAGGGTCTTGCTCTTCTTGTTTAGTCTGGTCTCAAACTCCTGAGCTCAGGCGATCCATCCACCTCAGCCCCCCAGAGTGTTAGGATTACAGACCCTGCCTAGCCCCCCACATGAGTCTTTTATTCTTCTATTTTTTTTTTTAACATTAAAGACATGAGAAAATAACTTTTTTTTGGAGGGCACAAACTCAAACTCAATGGCCTAGAAGGGAGGATTGCTTATGATCTGAAGGCAGATACTACAAACACTAGCAGCCAGCTAAAGTAGGGATGTGGAGCACAAGGCCTGTCCCCATTACATTCCATAGCGGTTTCATCTGCGCTCAGTGTGAGGAAGGGATAGGGGCCTTTCAAAGAGCCCAGGTGCTGGCACCAGGGCAGAGTCCCTGTGTATGACCTTTGGGAGCTCCTCCCCCCCCCCCACTTCAATTCTCAGGTCCTTAAAAATGGCAGCAAATGAGCAGAAAATATGCAAGCACATATACTGGCCTGGCCAATCCTGAGATTCCTCATATTTTTAGATAGTGAATATTTGAAGCATCTGTCTACATCCCCAACTCATTGTAATGAAAGGAAACAAATGAAATAGTGTCTGAGGAAAACTAATGAAAAATATGGAGATCAATCATTTAAAACATGGTTTCCTTTCAGCAAGCATTTCTAGTAATCTTACACTTGATTAAACAACTACATTTCTTTTTTAATAGTGTTCTTAGAAATTTTTCTTTCATTTATTTACTGGTTACTCAAATGTTGTGGGAAAATAATCAAAAAGGCTTTTAAAGTATAGCAACAAATGAATTCCATGAATATATTTTCAGCATGCCAGTGGTCAGAATTCTGTTGAACTGGGGAGACAATGATGGTGCACCTGTCAAGAGTCCCAGCCTTAGAGTTGGGGATATGTATACCTACTTCAGAACTGCACCTGTGCCCTTTACAAGCTCTGACCTTTCCTAGATCACTGAATCTCTTAGTGTTTTAGTTTCTTCATCTATAATTAGGGATATAGATAGCAGTCCTGTAGGATGAATTGAAATCATGTACATTTAACCCTTATGTGGGTGTCTTCTAAGGGAAGTTGTGATTTAACTCAACACTTTAATGCATCTCCAAAACAAAAACTAGTCTGGTGCATCAGCAAGCAATGGATATATGTGAATATTTTGGTGGAAAGAAGGGTAGGAAGGTTTATGTCACGTATTGCTCTGTAAAATACCTTAATCCTTAATACTTCATTAGACATTCCCATTCCCTGCCAGCATTACTCTGTGGCCTCCCTGCCTGTCAGAGACCCATTCTCTGAGTACTGCACAGCCTGGGTCCCAGTTTCCTCTTCTCTTTCTTGATTCAAGAACAAGGATATTCCTCTCCTTTGCTCATAGAGAAGAGTTTTGCCTTTTTGATATGGCAGCAAGGCTCACCCAGGCACTGCAGACCCAGCTTCCACAGACTGATGCCAATGTTCACCAGTTGTTTTTTTCATATTATTAAACACATAAAAGTACTTGTCGTGGTGTCTATAATACAGTAAGTTTCTTGTCAATGTTAGCTCTTGTACTATATCATCATTAGAAGTGGAAAATCTTGCCACTAATGGAATGAGACTAAGCGTGATGGTTTGTCTAATTTCTTGCAGTTCTCAGATGAACGTGTGTCCTACCATTTATTTGTGGATAGTCTAAAACCTATCGAACTGCTGGTTTGCTTTTCTGCATTGGTACGCTGGGGGGAATACGGAGGTAAGAGGGCTCTGAGGCAAGGATGGTCTTAAAGCCCTGATTGTTTTCAGGCCAGGGGATATGCAATAATGATGGAACCTTTATGCCATGATAAAGGAACTTTTTCGCTTTTCAGAATCTCTCAAAAGTTCCTCCTCTGATGCCCTTAGTCCTCAGGCATCAAGGATAGTGCTCAGTCTTGCCACTTGTACCTCTCTGGGTTACACTCATCTGGTCATCTCTTTGGCATACTGAATTGTTCTGATTTGTTTGTTCACTTATACAATTTATTATTGTTGATTCTTTTGAAATCGATTGAAAACCATGAAATTTCTTTTTTGTTTTGACAACCCCAAAAGTCTTTTCCTCTACCCCCTTGCCCCCTGCTTTTTCATGGTTACACTACAGACCTTATCTTCCCCAATTAGGGCGCCATGTCAATCATCTCAATTTCACACACTACACTCTCTGATTGCCACTTCCTGTTCACTCTCTCAAGGGTCCCTACTCCTACAGTTCTTGACCCCATTGGGCCTTCCATCCCTCTACCCTGCCATTTTTTCCCTCTATCCATCTCTCTTCTCATTTTTGTTTCTCTCCCATTCTTAGCTTAGTTTCTATGGTCCCTCACTCTAATTATTATATCCTTGCATATACCTTCTTGTCTTCTCATCTTATTTTCCTCAAAAAATCCAAATATTGATGAAGCTCAACTCTGCACCTAACCTGTGATTTCAAAAGAGCAGCTAAATGTGTTTGGAAGAAAAAAAATCCTGTCTAGCCCTGTCTAAAATTGAGAAGCACAAATCTCAACAAAGCCCCACAGGTCTGCCAGCGGTTCTCTAGTTTATCCCCTCTCCCACTCTGTTCCTCTGGATGACTACTACAGGCCTTCATGGCTTCTCTTTCACTTCACATCCTCAACACCCGCTCTTAAACTCACCCAGTTTCAACTGATGGCCTTGCTGCTGATTTCACGAAAAGATAGGAGAAATCAAAACTGACCCACCTCATCTTCCTTTTGAGCGTCCCTCATGCTCTCCTTCTGCCTTCCTTCCTAAAGTATGACCATCTCTGCCCCACTGCAAGGCCTCGTCCTGGCACACTCACACTTAACACATGTAAAACAGCATTATTTAATTTTTGGCCTTCCTGTTTTGTTAAAGCATTTATCTTCAGCTCACATTAATGGTCCCGGGCCCTGTCATGGGCAGTGAATCTCTGCTGAATGCTTAGTGTTGCATGTTTTGTCAACACTAAGGATGGGGAGTTTTATCCTTTACCAAAGTTTCCTTTATATTTCAAATGGTGTCCAGCATATGGTATGTGGTAAATAAATATGTGGTATAGAATACACGTTCAGAAACTTAGCAATCTAGCTTTAATTTGTCTATAAGACAAATAGCACTGAAGCCATACCACATCCTGAAACATTTGAATTACATATCCATGAAAGCAGCTTTCGGGGCCCTCTTGTGATCTTACACTCTCAGAGCCAGTGTTTTCTGGAAATAGGGAAAGAAGTACTTTGCCCTCAGTCACAATGAAGAATAGTTCAGATTGTTTGTCTATTTTGAAATAAGAACTTGATATTAAAATGAAATTTTTGATGATTACCTGCTAGTTTCTACATGACGTCAAAAACTGCAAATCAAAGGCAAAAATTTAGATAAAGAGTGGTATATTTTGACTTGCTTTGACATTGTCCTAGAAAAAAAACTCATACTTTCCCAGATATAATGTGTTTCCTTCCTTTAAAATTGCATTTAGAAGTATTTGTAATTACTGCCATAGAGATAATAAAAGGGATGGACTACATGGTTCATTAAGAAAGTTTTGAGATACAGAAACATCAAGAAATGTAAAATCTGCATTTTACATGGAAACAAATGAGGCCCTCCCAGCAACACTGACAAGCGGAGCAAGTTGAAAAACTTACATAGGTGAATCAGAAAGGACGCTGTTGACTGTGTTTCTTGGAAGTGAAATAGTGTATCATAACACAGTCTGTCTTAAAACTTTTGTAGTGACCACAATGACATATACCTGTTGAGGTTCCTCTTCCTAATGCTCTCATTCCTGGTTTCGTCACCTAAGGGGATGATTATTAGGAGGAGTATAGGACAAGGAGGGAGATCTGGGTTCCACTTGAGTATTATTTTCAAAACTTATTTACCTGGAGTAATGTCTAATGTTTTCTGAGCATTTTTAGAATATCTACAATTATTTAATATCATTATTATTTGTGCTGTTAATGGCTAAAAAGTAACCTGAGTGAAGGCCAGCTATGCTTTCACAATAAAATTTCAGTATTTTTTCACTTATCTTGAAGCCTTAACAAAAGACAGCCCTCCCATAGAACCTGGACTTCTAATGGTTGAAGCAATTTCTTGGAAGTCTCTGAAGCCACGCAATCTTGTTGTGAAGATTCACACATATGCCACCAAGGCTACCATGGTTCGTCTGCCTGTTGGGTATGGAGACACTTCATTTTTCCCATGTTAAGAATTTTCCGAAGCTTTAAAAACTATTGATTACTAAAGAATGAAACAACAGGGACCTGGGACATGGTTTCCTGAAGTGATTTCACAAGGCACAGGTCTATCATTATGATTCTTGTAAAAAATAATTTCATAAGCCAACAAATTGAGATATGCTGTACACAATCTTTCTGAAGACCCATAATTGTCAATTCTGGAAACTTCTTTAGTAAACAATATTGTTTAAATTTGATTAACTTAATATTCACTAAAATTAATTAAAGAATCCCTTCTGTTTTCTCATGGATCTTATTTTATATTCCTTCGCAAGAAACTTAATTTTATTTAGACATTGGTAAACCAATCTATCGCTTCATCAGAGTTCACTTTTGTTAGACATTATTTTTAATTAAGATAAGTAGAGCTGAACATACCATAGTTTCCATTTTAAAGAAAATATGTCTAATGAAGAGTTTCATGATTTTGATGAATACAAGTCAAAATCTTACCTTCTGTTTCTGATGAAATAAATCTTTTCACCAGGTCTTTTGCCCTCAAGATTACTCTTGCTAGTCCTATATGACCAATGGAAAGCTATGGCTCTTGTGGAAAAAGCAGAGCCTAAGCAACAAAATCAAATGCTAAATTAATGTACAGCAGCATCCTGTATTTCTAGAAAATAATAAATTATGAAACTTCAACAGTTTTTACATCTGCCCTAAACACTCTGGGGTGGAGAGATTCTCCCAGACACCAAGTTACTCTGTGTGTGTGCTCATCCCTTGACCCTTGAGCACAGGGAATGAATGAAGAATCTTTCTCTAGTCTACCCTCCCCCCGCCAGGACCTAACCCATCCACTTGGATGTTTTGAATATGATCTAAGTGCTTATAACTAAGGGACCACGAGCATCCCTGTTCTCAGCGATCCTGCTTCCTGGTGGGAGGAGCACCATTAACATACATGAAATGATGCCTCTGTGAGGAAAAGACCATGAAATCTGCAAAGCCGTGTGCCCACATGAGTTACCATTGTCAGGGAGAAATCACCACCAGACTTTCACCGTGTGACTGCAGAGTGTGGGAGACGCCCTCACCACGTGCTGGAGAGCAGTTGGCATTTAGTCTATTTTTGTCCTACAAAATTAGTAAAATAGAGATTTCATGGTCTCTTAGATCTTTTAGAGTAAAAAATTCAAAGGTCCTTATCCCCTCTGTGTTAAAAAGTTCAACTCTTCACTAACCTGTGACTTGGTGTGAGTTCCAAACTGTCGTCAAGCAACTAGCAGAGGCAAAGGCCACCACATGGCAACACTCAGCAGGTGCTGACCAGTGTCCCCTCTGTCCAGGAGGCACATGCTGCTCTTCACCGCATACTCCCCAGTGGGCCACGCCTTAAATGTCTGCAGCATGGTGACCTTCGTCATCGGGGATGAAGACGTCGTGCTGCCCTACTTTGAGCCGGTAAACACTTTAGTAACTACAATTCTTGTGTGGTTTATTTTCAGAGATTCTGTACTAAATATGATTTTTATTTTTTATTCTACTTGCTCATTTTGCTTTTACCTTTTAAAACTATTAAGTATATTGTGCAAGAAAATCCTGACTGCATCTTGTGTAATAAACAGTCTAAACCTGGTAGGAATACAAATAAAACACATTTTTCCCCAATAACTTGCTCCCACCTCTGCTGTGCTGGACCCCCTTTCCTGTCTGCTAACAGCATTGGTCCTTTGAGGTATAAAAGGTCAGTATAGTCCTTTTTCATACAGACTAAACTTTTGATCTCTTTCACTCCTTTCCTTCCTTCCTTGGTCTAAGCCTGGAATTTGGAGTATGTGTGTCTGGGATTTGAGGGGGAAGGGGCTGCCCATGGAAGGTTCTGTCATTTCTCATTCATCTCCTCCTCCTGCTTCTGGTCTCAGTGGTTTCTCTTGCTCCTGTGCTCTGACAGGCCTGGAGTAAGCGGGGGGTAAATGGAGTCAGTGCCTCCTCTGAGGTTTTCTCTTGGTTTCTGGTGTCCTCTCTCTGTGCATGTGTGTGTGGAGATTTGCTTGTGGCCTCCCCAATGCGTAACTCTGGATGCTGCCTCAGCTCCTAGTCCTACCCACCAAAAACAAAAGGACAAACAGGAATCCAACTCCAAGTGGCACAACCCTGTCTCGATGGAATTCTCTAAGCAAATCGTGCATAGCAAGAAGAAGGCTCAAGACCAGCTCCCCACACTATGGTTTCCCGGCCCAGACGTGTGCTGCTGGCACGATCTTGCGTGTCTAGGCAGTGGCTGGATTCCTGCAGCTGCCTCCTGTTTGCTGTGCCATCCGTCCCTCACCAGGTCTCACTCCCTCCTGATTAGTAGGCACAGGAGGAAGATGGGCAACTCAACTTTATAAAAAGATGTCCCTTATTTTCATAACTGTGTTTATCCTGCTGATTTCAAATTCTTGTCTTTTTAAAAGTGATTCTGCTGTATGTGGTATTCACTATGCAACTGATTTCCTGCCTGCAGGTGATTTAACTCCCCAGGTGTTCACTGGTTTGGGTTTGTAGGCTCCTGTTTGCCTGATCTATCATGCCTCTTGTAAAGATTAGTGGGGCTCAAGCCCAAGCTCTGCTATCTCTGATCCGAGCAATGAAGTGCAAGGAGGAGACTGACTGGCCCAGGAGCAGAGAGGCTCGTGCTGCTGAGACCCAGAAGCGATTCATCCCAGCGCTGCCACTGGTCAAATTCTCTTGATCAGAGAACTTTTCTAGTGATTGTGCCACTGTAGGGAGAAAACCCCTTGAGATGAGGGCTTTCCCTGGGCTTTGGGGGGATTGGAGGAGGTAATGGAGAGGTCGCTGTGTTCAGGCAGCCAGTTGTATCTGTCTCCATCCCTGTATCAGCCTAGTGGGGCACCTGTGCTGTTCAGACACCCTAGGGGGGTGGTGCATTCCTCAGAAATTCTGCCCCATGGAGCTCCTGGGAGAAAAAACCCCAAAAAACAAAAAACCAAACTTTCCTCCAACTTTCACCATCTCCATGTGGCTGCTCCAGGCAACGCCACCAGTACCCACCACTAATAGCCTTCAGACAAACCCAGACTTTCCTCATATCTTTAAAAAAAATGACAGTATTCACTTCCTCAGACCCTATCTCCCTCTTCCTTCTAATGTTCCCCACAGAGTTGACAGCAGGAAGGCGCCAGCAGCCCACGCTAGCTACCTAGTTCCCTCTCTAGTCTCTTCCAAGCTCTGCCCCTGAAATCTCTGCTCCTTGGTCCTCCAATCCCACACAGTCACCCCTCAGAACTAGGTCTAGACCTAAATGCTCTGGAGACGCCCCCCTACCCCAGTGTGACAGTGTGCCCTCTGTGGGCTCCCACTCAGGTGGGAACTACCTTCCTGGTTTCCTACCTCGGAGACCACAGCACCTAGTAAAACGCCTCATGTTAAGTTCTCATGTTAACGCCTCATGTTAATGTATCATGTTAAGTTCTCTGTGAATAGCTATCAAATCAGACAGATAGCAGAGGTTTCATATTGTAACAGAAATTAATTTTTTATAACTTAATGACACATAAATAACTGCAAGTGAGGACGGCGGCTATGCTCTGTCTTTGCAGGAGAGCTACCGATTTACAGAGCAGGCCCTGGTGATTCTGAAAGCTGTTGGAAACGTGATTACTAATTTCAAAGATAAGGGCAAACTCTCTACAGCTCTGAAGGATCTCCAAGCCGCTCACTACCCGCTCTCCCTCCACAACAAAGAACTAACTGCACAGCACTTCAGGGTAAGCTCGTTCGGGATCTGATGTCCACAGGAGGAAATTTCTATTGGCGTAATATACTTTCTCTAGGGTGAACTCCAAAGGCAGAGCCTGAGAAAATATTTCAGATGGAGGCAAGTTACACGGGAAGTGATTTCAGAAAGCAGAAGTGAGGGTGTGGGAAAAATGAAATGAGAACAAGTGGGTTAAAGGATCATGACTACTGTGGACTCCTGAGATTGGACGGGCAGGGATTCCTGATGAGCTGCGTAAAATTTCCTTCAGAGGCCACGCTAAAGGCTGGCAGAGGGTGGTAGTGATCCACCAACTCTTACCCCAATGGCAGATGGTTGGCTCCAGGGGCTTTTACTTCCTAATGCTTAAAACTTGGGCCTCTGCTGTGGCTAAGGAGAATTCTGGCTTCATAGACAGCTTTGAGGGCTGAAGCAAAGCCTGGTCCCCCTCATCGATCCCTTAATCCCTTGAGGAGGGAGACCAGGCATCGATATGGACCTGTCCCCTTCAGTGGCACTGAAACCAGGTGCTATAGGTCTGGTTTTTGTAAACCCCCCACTACTGACATTTGGGGTCAGATCATCCTTGTCCAAGACTGTACTATGCCCTGTGGCATGTTTAACAGCACCTCCGGTCTCCTCCTTCTAGGCAACTGAAAATGACTTCAGATATTGCCAGATGTTCCCTGGATGACAGAGGTAGCATCAGCAAATTTAGGAAATAAAAGTACGAGACACCCAGTTGAATTTTAATTTTATGAAAACAGTATGTGCACAATTTAAGACATGTATGTACTAAAAATTCATTTTATCCATTTATTCAAATTTGACTGGGTGTTAGGGGTTGTTGGGGAAATACCACTAAAACCAAAGTCTCTTCCCAACATAGAAAACCTATTCGCAAAGGCAAAGAAAGAAGACAATTTTGTTGTTGAAAGAACTTTAAGCCAGAAAGTGCTGTGCATCACAGGAAGTCTACTGAGAGATTGCAAAGACAGAAAAAAGTCTCACTTTGACTCTTATCAGACCTTGGTGTTGCAATTATTCCTTTACCACAGTAATGTCAACAAGGGTCCCGGCAAGTTTCAGACAAAATTCTACCTGCTCCCATTATGTAGCTGGAACCCTACATGACAATCAGCATGAATTCTCCTCCTAACTGTTGTACTAATTCCTTTCCTGCTTGTCCACCAGGAAGAGAAACCCCAAACACCCAGGCCTTCATCCATTGTAGTTTAGTTTTATTGTAAATCAAACTGTGTACTCTGCTGGAAGCCTCTCTTGCCTTGCTCCCCAGGAAATGGGATCTCCAATCCAGCAACTCCTCGTATATAGGGAAAGAGCACAGATTTAGCAAATGAGTCATAGCAAAAATAATGGGGAAACTGGTCAATCCTGCCCTCAGCATTTGAATCCCAGACCTGTATGTTTTAGCTATGCAGAAAAAGCACGACCTACTGGTCTTTGGTTCAGTATATACATACACATAGGTTTTCATTTCCAGGGTATTTTTATAGCTTAGCCTTTCATGGATCACTCCACTCTAACACAAACTTTATCAATTCTGTCCATGGTATATATGGTAGGACCACTGGGTCCCAGACTATTCCCAATGGTTAAATCCTCACTGTGCAATGTGACTCTTGGTCCAAGGGTATACTAAGCTGGATCCCCTGTTTATAAGTCAGATTTCCATAGTTTTGTGAATAGTGGTGCTGGCAGAACTAAAGAGAGAGAAAGCAGACTCCTACCCAAGGAAGGTTTCAATTCTGGTAAAGACTCATTGGCCCATCTTGTTAGAAGTCACCTTGCTGCTAAGGACTGGCTGGACCTCTCAAAGGATGCTACTATATGAAAAGATCAGAGTCAGTTTCTGCTGCTAAAAGGTTAGATGATTGAGCCAGAGTGAAAGACAGCCCATGAAGATGACTCAGGGCATGGACCTTTTGTGGCTAGCCTTGATTTAATATGTAAGAAGTCTCTGTGTATGCATCACTAATGCAAAAGGGAGCTATTTTGTTAAATAAAACATCTTCATTTTATGCTTTGATAATTACATAGCTATGTGATGTGGTATAAAAGCTTTGCTCAAGTAAATCTGAAAGAACTTTAGCAGTATCAAGGACTAAGCAATAAGAAAGTGATAAAAACTCTAAGCCACGTATTTTCATTTTTTTGTAACACATGAAATAATAGTGTGTCTTATGATAGATGACATCTGAAAAATAAATGGAATTTGATATTTAACTTGTTTAAGCAATGGATCATATTTTTATTTCACTCTATCTTATATCTGTTCAGTTTAATGCTGTATTTTGATTGAATATATATCATAAAAATTGTTGTAATGACTGTATTTTGTTAAATTGGAAGTAGTCAAATAACAATTTTGGTCTTTTCCTGAGAAAGTGATCCTTTGAAGAGTCTTATCTTAGACTATGTATCTGGAAAATGTTTTTATTACTTTGAAATTTTCTAAATATTTTGTAGAGCTTTTCTGGCCTGGTGATAGCATTTTCTTGATTTGAGAGATGTATAATTTTTTTTTTTTATCTATTTCAGGTTTTCCATATTTCTTTATGGCGTTTAATGAAAAAAGTTCAATTAACAAGACCTCCTCCAAACTTCAAATTTGCATTCCGTGCTATGGTTTTGGACTTGGAGTTACTTGAGTCCTCCTTGGAGGATGTTTCTTTAGGTACTGACTAGTTTTAGATATTTCATCAAGGAATTCCTAGCCTTATGTAAGATAAATAGTTTGAGAAAGGTGCATCTGAAATGTTTGTGGAGTAGATAGAACAGGTTTATATGGGCAGTCACGGAATCCAGGCCCTGCTCTGGGAAGCGCCTATGGCTCCCAGGATCAGAGGAAAGTCCCCTACTCTCAATCCCTCACTTGCATACTTCCAAAGAAGCCCAGATTTTCCCTATTTTATCTGTTCTGACCTTAAAAAAATATGAAAGTCACTAGTCTATTTGGTATGATTTGAAGAGTTCTGGGAAGTCTCTCCAACCCAAATAACCTACTCACCTCCCCTTCCCATATTTTGTTCCCGCCATTTTAGCATTTCCTTTCGTGTTTTAGAGGAACCTCTGGCTATTCTCACAGAGGAATCAACGATAGTTCACTAAGGGACCACACTTTTGTGAGCCTCCCTTCTCCAGAATGTTTACATTCAGACAAGGACAACCCACAGTGGGCCATGTTCAATACATATGATGATGAGTTTCTCACTGTGGTTTTTGTATGTCTGAGGGCTTTAGTAACTAAAGGCACTGAAACTTGGAGAAAGAATGAAAAATAACTTTCAGTCCAACGTTTGCTTTTTTCTTTCCAGTGGAATGGGTAGACATTAAATATTGTATGCCAACAACTGATAGAGAGTATTCTCCTGAGGAGGTGATGGCAGCCATTAAAATTCAAGCCATGTGGAGAGGGACTTATGTTAGATTACTTATGAAAGCCAGAATACCAGGTACAATTTTTCAAACATTTATACAACAAATGAGTATGTAAGCACGTACGTATGTAAGAATCAGTATTTATTTCTCTGTGTTAATGAAAAGTATTTTAGAGTTGCCCTACTTTATGGCCCAGCTAATTGATTTTAATCCTACAAGTACTGAAGTTGCTTGAGATCAGGAGACACGTCAATGCACTCACTTTCTTATTCCCAGAATTAAGCACAGTGTCTGGCATATAGTTAAATACACAGCAAGTTCTTGCTAAAAGAGTGAATGAATAGAGAAATGAGTGAATGAATGATCCCAATCTATTTTGAGTCCTTTAAACAGGGAACTTACATATTGCTGTATACGTCCCCACTGCCTAGCCTCAGCTGCAGTCATCAGCTTCAGCTAACTCATAGGTATTTTTACATTTTGAGATCATTTTTTCAAATAAATGGGTGACTGAATGAATTACTGAATGATAAAGAATTCTCCATAAATGTCCATAATGACATACATTTAGGAGGCATAAAATGCATTTTAAGTACATTCTTAAGTTTACTAAATCAAATATATTTATGCATATGAAATAAAATATTTTTGAGAACAAGTCTTTTTATCAGCTTAATCTAAAACATAACAGATGCAAAATTATATTCAATCATTTTCATTCTGTGAATTTTGTTGACAATTTGATAAGAAAAATATGACCTCTGATAGAATTCTTTCCACATATTGAAATATTTCCTTGTATTAGTGTTTCTATTTGAAACTTGTAATGACAACAGTCAAAATGTTTAAGCAGTAAAAACATCAGATATACAAAGATTAAAAGCTAAAAGCTATATTGCATAGTTTAGTGATAGCAAAATATTAGAGTTGTCTGATTTTTATGTTTCTTTTTTTTCTGTTACACAAAAAGCACGTGTGGTGCTTAAATCATGCAGCTGTAATGGAGTACAATAGTCTGGGTAATTTATAAAGAACAGAGATTTGTTTCTCAAAGTTCTGGAGACTAGAAAGTACAAGGTCAAGGCAAGGGCCTTCTTACTGCATCTTACCATAGTGGGAGATGGAAGGGTAAGAGAGCATGTACGTGAGTGCAGGAGAGAGACAGACAGATAGAGAGAGAGAGAGAGAGAGAGAGAGAGAACAGAGGGCTTGGAACTCATCCTTTTATCAGGAACCCACTTTCTCCATAACTGACCCACTCCTTAATCATATCCTAGGTTTTACCTCTCAACACTGTAATGTTGGGGATTAAGTTTGCAACACATAAACTCTCAACATAAATTGTTGTCATAGTCTCATATTTAAACCTTTACCATATGGTAAAATATACTTTTTGCTGTGCATATATGTGGTGAAAATTATATTTACATAATAATTTATTTCCCTTTTTAGAGACTGAAAAGCTTGGACATTTTAATAATATACTTAATAATGTCTGCATTTCTTTTGCTCAGTTCATATTTATTGAATAACTCTTGTGTGCACAGCAATGTTATAGATTCTGGCCTTATGGAAATCAGTAAAACAGACAAGGTTACTTCTCTGATGACTCTTCCATTCTAGTGATGGTAAGCATACAATAGACAAGAGAATATATGAAGATATCAGTTTCAGATACTGGTTAGTACGTAAAGAAATGAAGAGAGGATAATTAGAAAAAGAATGTCAGTTTCTGATACTGTAAATTTTGGGCACTCAATATGGATCACATCTTCTTGTCAAATCAACAATTTGATACTTTTCAGCCATTTGAAGGTAATGCAGTAGATTGAGCTCTAGCAGATCCCGTTAGCCATTGTTCTTTAGAAAAATTATATGGATTATCTTTCCTGAGAAAAGACCTTTCATTAAAAAGATATAACAGAGATTTCCATATGCAAACACTTGATGACAATTTTAAATTAGATCAGACAGTATTTTATGATATTTAAACTAAAGATGAAAAGAAATATGGTGAGCAGAGTTCTTGAATAAATGTTTATGGCTCTATATTTTAAACATGATTTTTCTGCTATTAAAACGCATGACATTGGATACCATCTTATTCATGAATTGCAACTTCATTTGTAAAAATGAACTCTACGGACAAGATGATCTTTCAAGCATTATACAGGTTTAATATTGTTGCTTTTTATTATTTTTTGTAGACACAAAGGAAAATATCAGTGTTTCGGATACACTTCAAAAAGCTTGGGCTATACTGGAAATGAATTTAGAACAGTATGCACTTTCTCTCTTAAGGTAAAGCACCAAATATTATTTCTTATGGAAGTATATTGGTGTCCTTCAAAGTCCAGTTTGAATGCTGCCATATTTACTGATTTTTCCCCAATCACTTTATCTAGGAACCACTATTGCTTTTGAACATCCACAATATGTATGGTACTTGATACTTTTTATTTATGTCTTAATTGCACATATCTAAAATTCTAGGCATATACTATAAAATTCTGAAAAGCAGACAAAGTTTCCTGAAATCTTACGTTGCTGAGAGGACAAAAGTTTAGGACCTTGTAGAAAAAGGGAACCCAGTAAACAGTTGAAATTCCTGAAAGATGACAGTCTCTAAACATGGGCAAATCAGGGCAGCGCCTGTGGCTCAGTGGGTAGGGAGCTGGCCCCATATAGTGAGGGTGGTGGGTTCAAACCCCCCCCCACCGCCAAATTGTAGCAACAACAAAAAAAATAGACAGGCGGCACCTGTGGCTCAAGCTGCTAAGGCACCAGCCACATACACCTGAGCTGGCAGGTTCGAATCCAGCCCGGGCCTGCCAAACAACAATGACAACTGTATCCAAAAAATAGCCAGGTGTTGTGGTGGGCATCTGTAGTCCCAGCTACTTGGGATGCGGAGGCAAGAGAATCACTTAAGCACAGAAGTTGGAGGTTGCTGTGAGGTATGATGCCACAGCACTTTAAAATTATAAAAATTTAATGACTAAAAGACAGTCATGTGAAAATTGCATAAATATTGTTATAACAGAAATTAAGAGTTAACAACAGATTAGGCAAAATAGAAGAAAAGGTTAGTGAACTG
>NW_003852437.1:2747407-2769307 GCF_000181295.1 Otolemur garnettii | reverse complement strand
GAACTGCAAAATAGCTCAATAAAAAGTATCCCAACTGAAGCATAAAAAAAAATTAGTGAGAACTAACAGAATAGCATGAGGGACTTATAGAACATGCTCAGAAAGTCTCCCATGTATAATCAGCATGCCAGAATGTAAAAGATAATAGCTGAGAATTTTCCAAAACTGATAAAAGATGTCAACTCCTGTTTTCAAGAGACTCTGAAAACCTCAGGCAGGAAAGACACACACAAAGACACATTGTAGTCCAACTGCTGCTGCAATTCAAAGACCAAAAGAAAAAAAAAGTCTTAAAAGCAGCCAGAGAAATAGGAAATATTATCTTCAAAGGACAATCTGACTAATTGGCTACATGTAGGAGTAAATTCATGAGAGTAGCATTGCCAAATTCAGACACTGAATAAAAGGTTTACAGAAGTTTAAGTGATTGTTGCCCAATAGTCAGTCAGTCTTCTTAAGAAAAGTTTCTATGCATGTCTCATGCTCAATTTTTTAATGAGGTTTTCTGATCTTTTTTGTTGAATTGCTTGAATTCTTTGTAGATTCTGGCTTCTTCCATTCTGTAGGTTGTCTATTTGCTTTGTTGATTGTGTCCTTGGCTAGGAAAATCTTTTTAACTTGATTAAATCCTATTTATTTATTTTTATTGTTGCTACAATTGCCTTTGGGGTCTTCTCTATAAATTCTTTCCCTAGGCCTATATCTTTACAAGTTTTTCCCATACTTCCTTCTAGGATTTTTGTAGTTTCATGTCTTAAGTATAAATCTTTTACCCATCATAAGTTAATTTTTGTGAATGGTGAGAGGTGTGGATCCTGTTTTTGTCTTTTACATGTGGTTATCCAGTTCTCTCAGCATCATTTATTGAATAGGGATTCTTTTACCTCATGTTTCCTTTTGTTTGCTTATTAAAGATCAGATGGCAACACAAGGATAGTTTCATCTCTAGATTCTCTGTTCTGTTTCATAGGTCTATGTTTCCAATTTTATACCAATAGTATATTTAGGGTCTTTTCTGATTCCATATGAAACATGGAACTATTTTTTTCAAAATGCTGTGTTGGTATTTTCATGGGCATTGTGTTGAATCTGTAAATCACTTTGGGTAGTACAGCCATTGTAACAATGTTCATTCTGCCAACCTCTGAGCATGATGTTTTTCCATCTGTTAAAAGTCTTCTGAAGTTTCTTCTCTCAGTATTTCATAGTTCTATCTATAGAGATCCTTCAATCCTTCGTTAAATATATGCCGAGGTATTTCATTTTGTCTGATGCTGCTGTGAAGAGTATTATGTCTTTGATTTGATTCTCAGTTTGACTGTTGTTGACATATAGGAAAGCTACTGATTTGCATATATTGATCTGATATCCTGAGGCATTGCTACATTTATTGATCAATTCTTGGAGTCTCTTGGTTTTCAAGAGACTCTGAAAACCTCATGCAGGAAAGACATACAAAAAAGACACATTGCAATCAAACTGCTGCTGCAACTGGCAATGAATTTGGCAATGCTACCGTCATGAATTACTCCTGTATGTAGAGAATTAATCAGATTATCCTTGGTGTTTTGTAGATAGAAGATTATTTTGTTGACAAAGAGCAATAGTTGCTCATTATCTCTAATGGCAATGCACATTAAAGCCACATTGAGATATCACCTATCCCCAGTGAGAATGACTCATATTGTAAAGTCCTAAAACAACAGATGGTGACATGGTTGCAAAGAGGAAGGAAACCTCATGCACTCTTGGTGAAACTGCAAACTAGTACAACCTCTCTGGAAAGTAGTATGGAGATTCCTCAAAGAATTAAAAGTAGGCCTACCATTTGACTCTGCAATCCCACTACTAGGTATTTATCTAAAAGGAAAAAAAAGATATTTTTTCATAAAGACACTTTTGCTAAAATTTTTATAGCAGCACAATTCACAACTGCAAAGATATGGAAACAATCCAAGTGCCCTGCAATACATGAATGGATTGATAAATTGTGGTATATGTATGTTGTGGAATATTATTCATCCATAAAGAGGATAGAGCTCTAGTATCTTTTGTAACAACCTGGGGTGAAATTGGAGGCCATTCTTGTACGTGAAGTATCACAAGAATGGAAAAAAACGAACACCACTTGTACTCAACAGTAAGTTGGAACTAGTTGACCAACACTTATAAGCTTTTACAGAAGCAAAATTAAATGAAATTTAAGTAGGGGAGAGGGGAAAAATGGATGGGTAAATTCTCACCTAATGGATACATTACATGAGTATCTTGCACACTTTCTGGGTGAAGGACATGCATATAGCTCTGATTTTAACCTTATAAAAGCAAGCTATGTAACCAAAACATATGTACTCCCATGAATAATCTGAAATTTTAAAAAAGTTTTAAGGTTCTGGCAATATTACAAATTAAAAAATAATTAAATTACTACTGTTTAATCATTTAGATGAAACTCTAGTAGGACAGAGATGGAAGTTATATTCTCTAGGGTTACATAGTATGGTTTAACAAGTGAATTTAGGAAGAAATCAGATTAATCTTATGTATATATATTTCAGAGAATAGAAAAAGAAACATTTTCCAACTCATAAGCTTGATACAAAAATTCAACAAGGACATTACAAGAAATGAAATTTCAAACAAATAACACTCTTGAATATAGATGCAAAAATTATGTAATTAAAATATTAGCAAACCAAATTGTATTTCTATTAAAAGGATAAAACTTCATAAATAAGTGGGTGTACCCACCCCCAGACATAATAATGATGACATAATATCAGAAATTAGTCATTTTAGTTCAGCACATTAATAATAAAAAGGACAAAAGATTTAGTTATATGGATTGGTTCAGAAAAAGCATTTGATATAAAACATCTTCAGAAATAAAAAAAAATAAATCTTTTGGCAAAATCTAGACAAGACTCTTCTTAATATATTAAGATAATCTCGTATAAAAAGAAAAACTAACGCAAACCTGATTAGTGGTGACATTTATGAAAGATTTTCTCTGAGTTTAGGAATAAGACAAAGATACCTGTTCAACCACTTCTATTCCAAATAATCCTGAAAGTCTAAGAAGTGAATAATGCAATTAAGTAAAATAAAAGTCATGAGAATTTAAAAGGAAGAAACAAGACCTTCACTGTTAATAGATGACATGATTTTGTGTATATAAGAATATTAAAAAATCTATATGGAAATTGCTAAAGTTAAGAAAAGGTGCTGCATACAAAGTTAATATAAAATAACAATTGAATTTCTATTTCTAATAAAGGAACAAATAGAAAATTATGTATCAGATATATAAAAATTCAAAATAGTCTAGATCATAAATTAATGAAAAACACATCATGATCAGCCATATCCAGTAGAACCTCCCTAGCTGACCCCCTCATTACATTGACCATTTCCTTAAGTTGACCTAATTTCCATAGATTGGACATGTACCACATGTATGTGTCAGTACATGTTGACCACCTCTGTATGTTGATGAGTTTGTTACAGTCTCTTGGGTTGTCAACTTACAGAGGTTTTACTTTATCAAATTATTTATTTATTTATTTTGAGACAGAGTCTCACTTTGTCACCCTTGGTAGAGTGCTATGGTATCACAGTTCACAGCAACCTTCAACTCTTGGGCTCAGGCGATCTTCTTGCCTCAGCCTCCCAAGTAGCTGGGACTACAAGTGCCTGCCACAATGCCTGGCTGTTTTTGTTGCAGTTGTCATTGCTGTTTTAGCTGGCTGGGGCTGGGTTCGAACCCACCACACTCAGTATATAGGGTCGGCGCCCTACCTACTGAGGCACAGGCACCGCCCACTTTTATCAAAATTTTAATTAAAAACAGAATCTACTTCTATACTCACCCAATTTAGAGAGTGAATGCCTTGCTCACCTCACCCTAATCCTACTCCACAGGTGCTGCTATGGCCTAATCACTCCAACTTGAATAACTTTTGCTTCAGAACCTCTGTTTTCTAAAAAGGATACACTTTTGCCTGAATTTTCTTTTGCAACTGACTTTGCATTTGAAAGCATGGTGGGGCCTACCACAGGGTGATCTCTGGGTCTAACTCTATGTACCTAATTTTTGAAAAGACAATGTGTGTTAGAAAATGAGCTCTCCTATGAAGGAGTTGGATTAGACTAAACTTGACTAAATTAAAACTAATTCTTAACTACGACTGAAACTTCCAACTCTGTCAGGGAGGTCTCTTTGGGTCATTCAAGATATTCCACATGGCATATTAGGATTGTGATGGCCCTATATTTATTAAGATTTTCTGAGGTATATGAAAAAAGGTTCCATCCCAGTTGTAAAGCCTTTATTTTATAAAGAACCCTACATTCCTGGTATTACTAAGGCTAGATCCAGTTTCTATCTGAATGGGAGGGATAAGACCTGGGGACCATCACATTATCACTTTCATCATGTTCTAGGATATATCACAGCCTCCAGGGGACAAACATGGAGAAGGCTCAGTCAATAGCATGGTCTACTCCATTGTGCATCAGAAATCTTACAGAAGGAATATTCTAAATATTCTTAACCCTTGCTCATGCCCTTAGTTTTATCTATTTTTCCAAACCTGTTTTTCACTTTAAATTTCATTCTTATCTACTCTGTACCTCAATTCTAGACCATTCAGTGTCTCTCACCCAGTTTTAGTGCTGGTTCGCCTGCTTCTGGTTTTCCTATCCTTACAGCTTGAACTTTGGTTCTGATTTTCCACCTACAAACTTTGAGAACTCCTTTAATCATGAATTACATTCTCCTTTGACTAAGCTTAAGGTAAATTTGGGTACCTTTGAAAGACATCTATTATGGTAGGCCTAGAATAAGCTCCCCTACCTTGGCACCATGTACCATAGGCCCTTTGATCAAGGACTTAATCCAGCAAACAATGTTTTGTAATATTTTATGCTGTCTTTTGCCTATTACTTTTTTGTAAATAGAGTTTATTTGAAAAGTGGCATTTTTTCCACTGATACTTAAAATAGTTTTGCATTTCTAGACTAATGTTTAAAAGCAAGTGCAAGTCTATGGAATCTTACCCATGCTACCAAGATGAAGAAACTAAGATTGCCTTTTCTGACTATAATGTGACCTATCAAGATCAGCCACCGAACACTTGGTTTATAGTATTCAGGTATAGTCTATATACCAGCAAACAATGTTTTAAAGTGGCATGCAATATTCCTGTCTGTAGAGTTTTATTTATGATAGTAATAAAAGCCTGAGCTTCTAGGTTGCCTATTTCATCAAAATATGAGGAATGTTCCATATGTGCATGATAAAAAAATAACATAGGGTATTAATATGCTCTCAGCAGAAAGAAAAATGCTTTCAATTCTAAGCAACAGCCTATTTGATAAAAGTTCTAAATTACTTATAAAATGGGATTTCTTACTGAAATTTGAATTTTCATAAAAAAATAATATGTTAATACAAATTTTTAAAAGAAAATAATTTATATACCTTGTACTTATTTGGAATTTCAGGCTTTTAAAAATTTCTTGACTTTTTAAAATTTTAAACTTAATTTCAAATTTTCTTTAAATTCATGTCAAAGGAAAGTTCATGCTTTTGTAATTACAGAGAAACATTTTTGGTTCCTCAAGATATGATTTTGGTTCCCAAAGTATACACTACCCTTCCAGTCTGTATGCTACATGTTGTTAATAATGACACAATGGAACAAGTACCAAAGATGTTCCAAAAAGTGATGCCTTATTTTTATACCAAGAATAAGGTAGGTGTAAACTTTACACTCCTCATATAATAGAATGGCAGTGGAAATCCATCGGTTTGTAGAGGGGCCAGGAGGAGGTAGGACAGAGGGGTTTTCAATCTACTTAACAGAGGAAAAGAGCCCAGTCTTCCCGTTTAGAAGTCTTATTTCTTTGACAATAGGAGGTACTGAGTGTGGATGCCAGAGTATTTATTACCCCTCAGCTCTCTTTTTCTTTTCTCCTTCCCAAATAAAATGTGACAAAAAGAAAGCATTAGAAGTTCTAATTACTGAAATCATAAAATTATACAAATCCTTAAAACAGAAATGGATCTAAAGAGCTCATTTATTCCAATCCCTAAACCAATTCAGATGACTGTCTCTGATTATTCTACTCCTCTATATTTCAGAAAATCAAGATAACACAGTTACCTATCTCCCCACCCTACCCTCCATAGGCTTTTCTGGGGCTACATAAATTCTTTCAGAGGCCAGGAGCACTTGGCACATTACTCCTGTGGAATTAGAGACCCTAGTCTGATCTTCACTCAAACCATGTTGTCTCTCTGTTTATTTAAACCCCATATTCATGTTTTCAGTCATTTTTTCCCACAGAGAATCGTGACAAAGGATAATGTGCACCTGGACTGGGAAACCGAGAGATCTGTTTTAGGTCCGAGCTTCTATTCTTCAGCTATATGGCTTTGAACTTTATCTTTTTCTTTGGGTTTCCGCTGTACTTGACTTCAGAAACTCATTTCCATGATTCTATGCATTATTTTGTGGGAATTAAGACATACTTATCTAATGGATACTGCTTTGTAGGAATGAAAGACAAGTTAAAAATGTATTCACTCCATTAAAAAATAAAACCTAATAGCATTTTTGAGCTGTTTTGGAGATTTTAGGAAACATTTTAAAAATCAGAGTGATTAAATTCTGGATGAACTTTTTGAATCCAGTTTGATGCATATATTTATGTGTGTATATGTATACATACAAGTATATACATATATGCCTATACATACAGAGCTGCCAAAAGAAATGTATATATATTTTAAGAAAGGAAAAAAAATATTAAAATTGTAATACTCAATATGTATCACTAACATCTCTTATCTTGTATCTTATATCTCTTAGAACTGCAGCAAACATGACTTGAGTCTCACAGTTTTAATCCAATTATTACCATCCTTAAAATCTGTATACATTTTTTGGCACCCTCAGTATATATACTAGTATTTTTGTTGGGGCAGTGCCTGTGGCTCAAAGGAGTAGAGCCTGGCCCCTTATACCGGAGGTGGCATGTTCAAACCTGGCCCCAGCCAAAAACTACAAAAAAAAAAAAAATTGTTTTGACTGAGTTTTTGCTGATATTTTGACATTAAAAATTTGTATTTGTTTTATTACCCCCTTAGCATTTTTCTATTGTTTTTCATGAAATAAATCTTCTTGATGTTATAGTCAGATTTTACTAAATTTAAAGATTATCAAATCATAACTTGGGCTTAAGTTATTTTTACTTTGTATTAAATATGGCAAGTGTCACATTTACATTTCAAGAGAAAATCTAATAGATATTACTATTTTGTGTGCAGTTATTTATACATGGAATTATATAAACATAATTTTTAAAACTCATTTGATTAAAATCAATGTGTTAATGTTTTTGTTTATGTTTAATTATGTTATTTTCACTTGTACATATTCTTCTTAATTGCTTTTGAAAGGGTATTTATATGTCACTTAAAAACAGAACAATTTGCTATTATAAGTAAATTTCTGCACATCAAACATATATTGCCATCTTTATTTGACCCATACAATTTATTTTTACACTGTAGTCTCTTCTATGTAATAATAAGTTCTAGTTTATTGAAAATTGCAGTTTTGTGAAATTTATCTTTTTATAGCAGAAAACCTTGGGTTGACTCAAACACTGTAAGGGAGAACTAGTGGTTCAATAACAAACTTTGTCTTCACACCAGTGTCCTATTTTTGTTTGTTTTTCTCAGTTTGACCTTAATTCCTTTTTGAATAGAAACTTGGTACTGTATTACATAACTCGTTTACTCTGGCAATCCTGAATCCATTTAGAATAGCTGGGTTCTATTTTATAATCCTACCACTGCTCTAGCTTTGGATTGTCACTTACTGATGCCTATTCCCACCATTTTATAACTTTTTTCTCTTAAAATTATTCTCTGAACCTGGACAAGTAGGAGTCATGTACTTTTGTTTTTCTTGTTTAATGCATTAGTACCATGGACTCAAGCAATAATAAAATTAGCATTAAATATGAGCCTTACCCTTTGCAAATATAAATGCTTAGTGTACACAGTTTATCTTTCGTTTTTACATGCTCCAAATACCATGTCAAAAGGTCCCTACTGACATTGCAATTTTAATTTCACCATAGGTTAATATTCCTAGATATCTACTGAATTGATGACATTCATTCTGGCTTGTGTATATGCCATTTTTGTTTCTGGTAATCCAAACACATCAGAGAGCTTCCTCCTCAAGAGAGAACAATTGGAAGACAAATCTACCTTTTTATTCTTTGTTGGGGGCATCTGGAATTTTAAAGCCAGAACTGCTTTGCAGCTTTGCACCTTAGGATGTTACCAGGTTCTTGATTCACTGATGGATTGTCCAGATACCCAATTACACTGAACCACCATAAATAGGCTCTTTCCTATGTTTTTTAGCTTCCTCTTTTCTCATTTTCAATCACACATCAGGGTTCTGAGGGATCAAATTGGCTGTGTTAACTCCATAGCTCTACCTGTCATTTCAAGGGAACTTTTAAGAATTCTTCTGTTTTCCTCACTTTAGTATTTTAGAAAGATGAATCTATGAGACAGGAGAATCAAGTCAGAAGTTCATGCAATGATAAAAATTTACATTAGAAGAATTAAGAGAAAACAGTAATCATCTCCTCAGTTAAGCACTATAAATATAGTTCAGGAACTACACACACAAAAATGTTACTCATCTTCCTGAAAATGTTAGGTGGCATTTTCTAGGAGGAACTTCGGAATATAACGCTGGTCATTTTGTGTTTATTGGGAGTTATTGGGATCTGTATGTGTATTGAGAGAATAAAATATTTAGTGCGATGATATATTGTACCTCTGAGAGATGAGTAATATCTTACCCATTTATCCCTGTAATTGCCTTTTCTTATAGAAGGGATACACCTTCGTGGCTGAAGCCTTTACAGGTGACGCGTACGTGTCAGGCTCGCGATGGAAACTGCGCCTCATTGGTTCTTATGCCCCCCTCCCCTGCCTCTCCCGGGAGGCTCCATGCAGCGCCTTCACTACCAAGGAAATCAGAGACCACTACATACCCAACGATAAGAAGATATTATTCAGGTACAAGTACATGACAAGAGGACAAATGTACATTCTTCTTAAAATGTTAATATTTTAGGATAAAAATAAATGCTGCTGTAAGATCCTGAGTTAGTTTTCAATATCAATTTCTGTACTTCTTTGGAAATAATTAATTTAGAGCAATGTGGTGATGTGGGTATTACATCAGATCAAGCCTACTTAGTTGCACATAAAGGTACAAACATCTTCCTACTCTTCGTTGTACCTGACTTGGATCAAGCACTCTCCATGAGGTGCCTTCCTCTTCCTACCTTTTCCTCGCTCTGCCCCATCTCTGGCTAGTCTTTGGTGGGGAATTTCCTTTATCTCCCGACTCAGCCTTCTTTGCTGCTCCGTCTGTGTTCAGAGCTCTCCTTGGACTCCCGTTGATTCTAATTTCAACTTGTCTCCCATGCTCACTGTCCCTGCACTGCTTCAGGCTCTCCTTATCTTTGACCTGAAGAACTGTTGTGTTTCTTGACTTCCTGACTTCTTTATATCCCCTTTTTCTATGCAGTCCACTCTCTTGATCCTCTGAGGACCACCTCCTGACACACATGCCCTGCAGTTTTATTTTGCTCCCATCTTTCCCCTGGCCTATGTGTCCTGTCTCCATTTTTCTCTACTTACAAAAATCCATCCCTTTGAATATTAATTTCCAACAGTAACATTATTTGTGCTTAAACATTCAAATATAATTAGATGGTCTTGGTCAAATTCTTACAGCATTTTCTTCTTTCTGAGATTGTGGTGTACCAGATTTCAGCTGATGAATTCCTATTCAAGAGAATTATCACTTACTGAGTGCCAGAACCATGTCTTGTCAATAAACCAGCACCTGATACATAATCTGCCTTCATTAAATATTTGTTATTGAGTCATTAGAATACACATCTTCTCTTTCTAATATATATACTGTATGGCATAGGAAATTTGAAAAATGTAGGTCTTACTAAGAAGAATGGAAACATCCCCAAAGCTAGAAGTAACAATTGTGATGAGATATTTTAACTATTGTGATAGAAAGCCATGGTATCAACAGCAGGCCTTGCTGATATGCTAAGTAGCGACATTTAGCCTACTCATATCTAAATTAGTCCCAGAAGCTGGTCTTAAAGTTAAGTGATGAAGAAGGTGAGGAGAGACCTGCTTGAGTATCATATGTGAAAGTTCAGAAATCAAAGGGTATGCAACCTTTTCTGGGAACTAAAGACATATTCATTTTATTTGCAAAGTGGAGTTACAGGATATTATGACAAGTGGTCAGGCCAGAGAGGTCAGCAGATCCCTTTCCCAAAGGGCTTCACGAGACAAAATATATAGATTTTACTTTAGGGCAATGGAATGCTTTAAAGAATTTTAAGAAAAATGAAATTATCAAACTTGTGATTAAAAATTATATCTGCAAAGCATGAATTAAAAAATGCTTTAGATATAATTTTTAAGACAAAAAGAACCAAATTATTTTGAAATTACATTTACTCATAAAAGATGAGGGATATAAAATTAAAAAGCCCACTAGAAGGCTGCAGTGTGTTAAATTAATGGAAGGGGTGAGTGAGGGAGGTAGGGGACCTGGTAGAAGCTTTAAAATAACCCAGGTATGTGAGAATGGCAACCTGAATAGGGCAGCGTATTGGTCTGCCAGGGTTGCTGTAACAGAGTTCCACACACCACGTGGCTTAAGCAGCAGAGATGTCTTGTCCCAGGGTTCCAGAAGCTGCACTTTTGAGATCAAGGTGTCTGTAGGGCTGGTCCTCATTGAGGGCTGCAGGAACAATCTTGTTTGTGACTCTCCTAGCTGCTTTTTGTTTGCCGGTGGACTTTGGTTCTCCTTGGCTTATAGATACATCACCTCTATCACTGCCTTTAGCTGTATGTGGTGTTTTACCCTGAAAGCCGCTGTTTCCAAAGGTCCCTTTTTGGGACATCAATCTTGTTGGATTAGATCCCACCGTAATGACTTGAACCTTGTAACGTGATTGCCTCTGAAAGACCCAATCTCCAGATAGGTGACACGGTGAGGTACTGGGCGTTAGGGCTGCAACACATCTTTTGTGAGGGGAGGGTACACAATTCAACCTGTCACAGGCAGTTGTAGAGAACTTGGAGCAAGAACAAAAGAATTTTAAGATATTGGAATCGGCAACCCTGGTTAAGTCCTGGAGTTTGACTTGGACAATATTTAGATGGGATCATTTCCTCAGATAAAGAGTTCTGGAGAAGAAGCTTATTTGCAATATGGTCGGTAGAAAGACATTTCTTTTCAGTTTTTAAATATGATCCTTCAATGAAATAGCCAAGGGATCCTGCGTAAGTAGTTGAGGTAGAGCCACTGATTTTGGAATCATTATTCCAGGAAAGTTTACAGAAAAAAGAGTAAAACCCAGGCCAGAACATTAAGATTCTCTAATATTGGTGGGAATGGCAGTGGGAATGAAGTCTGAGAAAAGTATCCCCTGAATAGAAGGAGAAGTATAAACATTTCCACACTCACAGGAGAAGTATTTTTAAGGGAGAATGGAGGGTCGATGCAACCTTGTCAAACTTTCCTGAGATGTCAAAAAAGATGTTTCTATAGGATAGAGACAAACTGCTTGAAACCTTGGCAGAGCAAGTTTAGCCCTGAGTTGGTGACGGAGAGAGCCAGTGGAAGGTGATGAGATGAGAAAAGTGAAGGTGGACAGTTCTTCCTAGACGCTGAGCTGGGAGAGCTGAGATGCGGTGGAGACTGGACTGTAAGATGAGCTAAAGATCACGCTGGTTTATTTTGTGCTTTGTTTTAATCTGTTTTTAAAATAAGAGATAGCTGTACCTATGTGCAAGCCAATGGCAAGGATAAGAAGGAGAATGTTTAAGATATAGGAGAGAGAAGATATTCAGAAAAACAAATTTCCCCCAAATTTGAAGGTCAATAGAATACCATACATTTGCAAGGAAGCCTCTAAGCTGAAAGAAAACAAAAACAAAAGCAAAACAACTCAGTTGCCTTAAGGGAGGGCAGTTGGAAAGGATGGGTTAATTGCATGCATGTTTCCAATCTTTTTTGCAAGAAGTTTCCAACCTTTAGGTAAAGGATGAGGGCGGAGGCTATGGGTACTATTATGCTTTAATTTCTCTGTAGTTTTGTGAATCAAGGAAAACACTGTTATCAGTGAAGTTTCCAAGAGCATTATTTCTGCCAGTTGTGCTCTTTATGTAGTAGAAAGGGATGGTGTCACGGTAGTTTGCAGATTGATGACAGGGCTTCGAGCCTCTTAGGTCTATTAGGTTTCGTCAGTGACTGCTTAGTATGTCTAAACAGAAAGTTAACATTTTTTTATTTAGGATTTGACAACGAAAGTCCCTATACTCCTTTTGGTTTACCGTACCATATTAGGACCCTTTGCCAACATCTATAATAATCACTATTCCTAGGATGTTAGCAAACTTTACAAGGTGGTTTCACTTTTAGATTATTGCATTGGAAAATGGTACCATTTATATTACTGACCTGAGAGACAGACTCATATACTTGTTTTGAAAGTGAATTTTTTTTTTTTGCAGGTATTCAGTTAAAGTGGCAGTACCGCAGATAGTTACGATCCAGGTGCGCACGTCCAAACCAGATGCGTTCATCAACCTGCAGGTCCTAGAAAATGAGGAAATTATGGTGAGCTCCATTGGAAAAGGCTTAGCTATCATCCCGGCATTTAACTTCCTGAGGAGTGAAAAAGCTTTGAGCTCCCAGTGTAAGTGGGCCTTTTCAACTGCATATTTGGATTCAGAAATAGACATTTATGTTTGCATAACATTTTAAAAATGTTTGACGATAAAATAGCAAGTGACCATGTAAATCCACAAAATTTGATATTGCAGTAAAATCTTGAGAGACTACTTATTATATTTGCCTGTCAAATTAGGCTCTGAAAATCAACAGACTTTTTTTTTTTATTACCTGAGCTTTCTTAATAAGAAGTAGAATTTCTATTATTTCAAAAAAAATTTTTACTTTCCTTTCATTCTCAATTCGTGACTTTTATAAAATATTCTATTTATTGAAGAGTTTTAAAATAAATAGATTATTTCTGAAATAATGGTTAACAATGATACTCTGTGGCATATTATTTATTAAGGTACTTTACTAATTTGATTCTGACTATCAAAATCACACACGACCAATGAAGAAAATTTGGATAAATAGATAATTATAAAAAAGGAAATAAGAAATCCCTTATTATAAAGCTACCCTCCCCCTGACATACTGTTAATATTTCAGCTTTTTGAGAAAACACACTGTAAATATTTTAGCTTTTATGGCTCCATTTTCCATTTTCATGTTTACGTTTTAAACAAAACTAGGATCTTACCTATCATGCCAACTGACATTTCTTCTTAAAACCATAACTTTTTTTCTTTTCTTGTAGAGTAGGTTGGGGTCTCCAAATGAATGATACATAAAAGTAATGATGATGTATTTCTTTTTCTTAAGTAGAAACACTTGCAGCATCTACTATTAAGTAGTATCTTCATTGGTGACTTCTAATAATTAGCCTTTATTAAATATGAGAACACTTTTTCTATTGATTGCTAAGAACATTAATATGAGATGGGTTAAGAATCTTATTTGTTCTTGTTGTCAAATTTTACCATTTAAAAGTTCGTAAATTGATTTTTAAATTTGAATTATTCTTGCATTCTTAGAATAAAACATATTTAGCCATGATACTTTAATACATGCCTGTGTGTAGAATATAATAAAATATCCAGCTTGTTGGGTCACGCACGTAACTTTATATTACTAGTAGTGGTTTTTCTGTGTGTGCCCCTGTGCATTACTCTTTTCTGGTTCTCAGGTTCAAATTATGATGAATTCTTGAAATTAATTTCAGAACTTTTTTAGTTTTCCTATTTTGGGAGGTAATTGAAATTCCACAGGAGTCAGTTCTTTGTGAAAAGATTCTTAAATTTGACCTCAAAATGTTCTAAGTGTTATGTTTTTCGGGAGATAGGCATGTGCTTGTTTTTAATTATTTTTAAAATAATTTCCAAGGCTTTTACAAAAAATTTTCATTTTTATAATTGATATTTTGACTTAAAGTGATGGATTTATCTAGTATCAATATATCTACATAATTGTGCACACAATATTCTTTCCTAATTTTTAAATCTCTTCTCGGTGTGTTTGTGTAATTATTATGAAATATTACCATTTATTTGTGTTTGATCAGACTCTTTGCGTTTTCCCTGTATTATTGTTTTTTTCTTAGAAAGAAATGGATTTGCTAATCAAACTCAAATGACTCTTTTAGTTTTGTAAACTACGTCATCAATATTTATATTTTAAAACCCTTCTTTTTATATTTAGTCTGATGTTCTGTCTAGCTTCTTCAATTGAAGTTTTAGTTCATGTTTTAAGTCTTATTTTTAAACAACTATATTTAATGCTATACATTTTCCAAAGTATGATTACATATATTATATATACACATAGCTTAAAATGCATAAAATTCCATATGTGGTGTTACTACGTACATTGGCCATGGCCTATGATTTAATTCTGATTTTTTTCTTTAAACTTAAGTATTTATAAAAATTTTAGAATTTTTAAACAATAAATTTGTTTTGGCTAGATTTTGTTATTAATTCCTAATTTAATTTTGTGGAGTTAGGAAGTATATTTATATTCTCTATTTTGAGGAGTTGATTTATGTTGTTCTTACTGCCCGATTAAAATACAATTTGATTAGTGTTCCACTGAGGTTTATAAAGAACCCATATACTTGATTCAGGTGGCAGTTGGATGCCTAAACATACACATACACTTTGATAAAATTGGTTAATTGTGACATTGAAAAATTTCAAGATTATCATTTACATTTATCTTACTACTGTGTACATTTCTTACTGATGTATGTTAAGATCCACTTTTATTTTAAAATGCATGAAAATTTCTCTAATATATTTAATTCTACATATTTCTGTCTTATGTTGTTAGTAGCATAAAGTTTCATATTTGCTTTAGATTTTTTGATGCATTATATTTTTAAAATAAGTATAAAGCAAGCTCTCTTTCATTTTCACAGGTTTTTTTGCTGTTATTACTGATTCTTCCTCTCACTATCATTTGCCTGTTAATGTTTTTCATTCATTTCTATTACATCAGGCCACTAGTGTTTAATTTCCCCACTACCAAAGACGAAGGTGACCAGATGTCCCGCTTTTGGTGGGACAGTCCTGATTTTTAACAATTTGTCCCACATCCCAGGGTGTTTTAAAAAAGTTCCGATTTTTGGAAAGAATGCACGACAAGCTAGGGAATGGGGGGGTGGGGACAATGGAAAGGGAATATACGGTTTTTGGCTGCTGAAAAGGTTAATGGAACTCCATTTGGGAATGAAGAGGTTAATGTGACTTCATTTGGAAATGAAAAGGCTAATGTAAACTCCCTATTCCCTTCCTGGGCAAGGTCACCTGGGTGGACCTGCACCCTACTCCTTTGAGCCACAGGCACCGCCCCATACATAATTTTTTTTAATGTATTATATTTGTAAATTGTATTTATGTTGAAATTAAAAATATATATATTACAGTACTATTTTTGCGTTCTATGAAAATTTTTGTTGCTCCATATAGACCAAATTTTTAATTAAGAAACACCACCCCCCCCAAGAGTGTCTCCCTTTACCAATGTTAAAATCTGGTCACCTTACCAAAGACATAACTACTGTGTTTATTTCCATCACAACATCCCACTTTTCCTGTTCTACAACTTCATAAAATGGAGGATGTAGAACATGTAGGATTTACTCTCTGGGCACTGGCTTCTTTTGCTCAGCATAATGTTTTAAGGTTACATCCGTGTTGTTGCATGCAATGCTGTTCTATTCTATTTCTATTTCTATTTTATTGCTGAGTGTTATTCCAGGACATGGCTATGTTTATCCAGTCTCCCACTGGACACAGAGTTTTACTGGAGTTTTAGAGTATGGTGACTAAAGGTGCTAAAGAACATGCTTGTATGTCTTTCATTAACCTATGTTTTTATTTCTATTGACTGAACACCTAGGAATTAAGTTAATCTGTCAGGGTTTGATATATGTACACATTTATTTTAAATGGAAAAAAGTTGAATCAAAGGATTATATTATTTAACACTTCTAACTAGCAAAGTATGAAAGTTCTGGTTTCTCCCCCATTTTGGTTGACATTTATTGTCAAAGTTTTAAATTTCAATCATTCTAGTAGTTATATAATACAAAATCTTTGTAGTTTAATTTGCATTTCCTTTATGACTAATAATGTTGAACTCCTTATGTGTGCTTATTGGCCAGGTATATAACTTACTGAGGGAAGTGTACATTCACACACCACACCCACATTTTTAATAGGTTACCTTATTGTTATTAAGCCATTCTTTGTGTAAACTATTTATTCTGGATATAAGTTTGCAACTGTAAGCTTTGCAATATTATCTCTTAGTTTAAGTCTTATTTATTTCACTTGTTTAGTGGCAACTTTTGAAGAGTCAAAAAAATTATTAGCACTATTTTTTTTTTATCTAAAATTCTTTGCCTAATCCAGGGTCATGAATATTTTTTCTCATGTTTTAGTCTAGAAGTTTTATAACCTTAGCATGTATGTTTATTTTTATGACCCATCTTGAATTAATTTTTGAAAAAAATATTGTGTATGATGGGAGGCAGGTGGTCAAGGTTCTTTTCATTCCCAGATACATACCTAGTTGTTCTAGTTATGTCCATTGGAAAGACAATATTTTCTCCCATTAAATTACCTTGATGCTTCAGTCAAAAATCACTTCACCATGTGTATGGGTCTATTTGGGGGGCTCTGTTTTGATCAATTGATTTAGATATCTACTCTCACTCCAACACCACATTTTATCAAAAAAGGTAGCTTTTGACGTGGATTAGGATTTTGTCAAACATGGGGAGCATTAACCTCTTACCAAAACTGAGCTTTTGGTCCATGAACATAATAAATATCTCAATTTTTTTTAGTCTTTAATTTCTATCAGCCACTTTTGTATTGTCAATGGCCATATTTATACATACTTTACTATATTTATATTTAAGTATTTTATAAGCATAGATACTCCACCCAGGGCTAAATATACATGCTTTATACAATTTGGAATCAGTGTCAGTTTCTTAGGTTTGCAACAGAAAATTAACACAAAGTGGGAGTTTCAAAACAACAAAAATTTATTCCTTAGTTCTAGGGGGCAGAATTCTGAAATCAAGGTGTTGGCTGGGTAATATTGGCATTGAAGGCTCTGAAAGAGAATCCTTCCTACACTCTTCTTCTGCTTTGGGTGTCTCCTAGTATTCTTTGGCTTATGAAAGCATCACTCTGTCTATGACTGTCAACATCTACAGATGTCCTTCTCTCTATACGTCTCTGTGTCTTCTTTTCTGTATCTTTTAAGTACACCTATCATTAGATTTCAGGCTTACCCTAATCCAGGTTGAGGTCATCTTACTTTCTTTACCTTAATAGCTACAAATGCCCTATGTCAAATAAGGTCACATTCTCAGATTTGAGTAGACATATCTCTCTTTGGTGGGACTTCACTATTCTATTTACTTTAGTATTGTACCGTGGATCACTTAGACTGTTTAATTTGACTTTTCTGTTGCTGTTTTCCATTTGTTCATTCATTATATTCATATTTTTCCTTAAAAACTTAATCACATTCTAGTAGCTATTTTAAAGCCTTTGTTTGATAAGTCTGACTTCTGTCTCAGCATTGTGTCTAATTATATTGACTACCAAAGATATGATCATATTTCCTGCTTCTTCATATCAAATTGATTGTGCACTGTTCATCATACATGTTGCATTGCTAAGAGTCTAGATCATGCCCTTTTCATGAAAAAATGTTTAATTTTGATCTGGAAGGCAATTAATTTATCAGCAGCTTAGCTGGATATAACCAGACTTGGTTCTGAACATCTTAAGTCAGGTGTAGGGTTGCCACTACTCTAGAGTTAGGGTAGCTGTACTCTTCATGCTTGGCCTTTCTTAAATTTCAACTGAATGCTCTGTGTGCTTATTAAATTCCCTTTATTTTGTCTGGTCAGAATTTCAACGTCTCTCAATATTGTGCAACTACTAGAATCTCCATTAAGCTTACAACTCTCCAGTAGTTATTGTTTGCCAGGCACTTTTGAGTGTTTGCACAAATGGAGTTTGGAATATAGCTAAAGACTCAAGTGGACCCCAATGTCTATTTCTGAGCTCCTTTGCTGTTCAGATATTTCTCTCTGGTATCAGAGAGAAAATCACTTAAAATTAAAATTAAAATTACTTGTCTCAGGAGCCTGATATGCCCATATGAACCTGAACCTGGCAGTGCTATGGTTCACTCTTCAGACTGAACCTTCCCATGCACACAGTTGGGAAGGTGCTCATGAGCAGAAATCTAGGGAAGTAGAAAGAACACCGTGTACATTTCATTTGTCTCGAAGATCACAATTGTGAGCTGCATATTGTCCAATGAATGAACACAGTTGCTTTATCCATTTTGTCCAATTTTGTCATTTTTTATGGTGGAAGAATAAGAATGATGCTTATTATCCTGTCAGGACTGGAATTGATGTGCATTTAGGTTTCCCTGATATATATTTGATGAATAAATTAATAATATCCAATATATTTCTATTTTTATTTCTAACAATGGTATTTATATTATTAGTTGATTGGAAAATACTAAAAAGTAGAAATTAAAAATTAAAGTGAAATTCTTTTACAAATATGATAACATGGGCACATGGCATTAAACATTAAGAAAGTCAGAATCTCTGATGTTAGCTTCATATCATTTGAGTGGCTCTAAATAAATGAGAAACTGTTGAACTGTTCTATATTCTTTTAACACTCAGTGGTAGCCCAGAAAATGCATGGCTCCATGCAGGTAACATAGATTCAGTAGATTTCTTTATAACTGTAATATTTCCAATGAGATAGTCATCTTAGTTTTTTATCTCATTAAAGCAAAAGGAATTGGCCTAGTCTGTTGACTGTTTTATAAAAAGATCTAGCCAACTTAAGGAACAATAACTATATACATATAGTTATATATAAGTTATAGTTATATATATATGTAAGTTACACGTATCAAATTTTAAATTAAACTTAAAATATCATTTCTCTTATTCAGCTAGCAAACAAGCTCTTTTATTTCATTCTGTATCCAAGAAAGAACAAGAAGTATATGTTAAAAAGAAATCTACCCAGGGAAGTCAGAAATCCAATAAGGGTAGACCTGGAAGTGCAGTACAAGAGAGCGGTCTGCCTCTTCTGGAGGAGGAAACCCTTGTCCCAGGTTTCACAGAAGAAAGTTCTAGCACACCACAGCAGGTATGTTTTCATTTGTATTTTACCTGGATGGAGTTGATACTTCTTCACAAAGTATCTCAAGAATGAAAAAACAAGTATCCAGTGTTCCCAATACTAATATGAAGCCAGTAGACAATCTAATACACACCCACACAAAAGAGAACAACTCAATTCAATTGAAGTTGACGGAGGAGATGGGAGGAGTGGGATGGTGTGTGCTGCCACCTAATGCGCACAACGTAAGGGTATATGGCGCACCTCCTGGGTGTAGGACACAACTACAACTTGGACTTTACCTAACAAATGCAAACATTACAACCTAATCATTTGTATCCTCATATTACTCTAAAACAAAAAATAAAAATAAAGAAGTATTCAACTGGACTACTCCTAAAAATCTAATATAACATAAAACAATCCATTTTCTTGGAATCATCAGTGTGTAATGTACAATGCCACCAGTGTATGACCTGGCATTGAAGAGTAAAACATTCTTAATGTTTCTCAGTGCCAAAATCTTTAAATACATAGCAAATTTAATTTGTACTCTACCTCTATAGTGTAGATATAATTATCTAACTTTGTAGTTGGGTTATAAGAGGTTATATAACTTTGAATGCCACATACTAATAACAGTCACAGTTTAAAGATCACATACTAATATAAACTAATTTGTATGTGGTTAAAACTAAAAGGAAAAAAGATAGTGCTGAATCAGAAGAAAAATGACCTAGGCATTGGAAACCAAAAACAAGAAAAGTAAAAGGAGTTGAAAAGAAAAAGTGCCAGAGTTAAGTCCTAATATGATAGTAATTACAATAAATTCATGTAGATTAAGTTAATAAACTAAAAGTCTAAAAGTTTAAAGATATACAAAAAATAAGATGACATTATAAGTAGTCCAAAATGATACTTTTAAATAAAATAACCAAAAAAATTTAAAAATACAAAGTTAGAAAAACCTACCTGCCAAATACAAACCAAGATGTATTAAACCAAATTTTAATACATCAATACACAGAATTCATAAAGGATGTTACATAAAAATAAAAGGAAGATAAATCAAATAGACATGAGCATAACAGAGAAGTACCTGACTATCCAAACACAATAGAAAAGAAAAAACCTATTATAACTATGGAGGAAAAAGATAACTCAACAATTAACAATTGAATATTTCAAAGACAAATATAGACTCAGGGTGAAAGGATGGTCATCTATATTCTAGGCTAATGGAAAGCAGAAAAAAGCAGGTGTTGCAATTTTATTCACAGATACAATAAGTTTTAAACCAACAAAAGTAACCAAAGATAAAGATGGCCACTTTATATTTGTGAAAGGCAATACTCAATACTATGAGATCTCAATTATCAATATCTATGCACCCAACCAGAATGCACCTCAATTTATAAAAGAGACTCTAACTGGCATGAACAACTTGATTTACCCCAGCTCCATCATAGTCAGAGATTTTAACATTCCTTTGGCAGTGTTGGATAGATCCTCCAATAAGAAGTTTAGCAAAGAAATCTTAGGTTTAAATTTAACTATTCAACTTCTGGACTTATCAGACATCTACAGAACATTCCATCCTAACAAAACTAAATACACATTTTTCTCATCAGTACATGGAACATACTCCAAAATCGATCACATCTTAGGCCACAAATCTAACCTCAGCAAATTTAAAGGAATAGAAATTATTCCATACCATCTTCTCGGACCATCATGGAATAAAAGTTGAACTCAGCAACAATAGGAACACAGACTCGTGTAAAAACATGGAAGCTAAATAACCTTATGGTGAATGATAGATGGGTCAGAGATGAGATCAAGAAGGGAGTTACCAAATTTTTAGAACAAAATGATAATGAAGATACAAGTTATCAGAACCTCTGGGATACCACAAAGGCAGTCCTAAGAGGAAAATTTATAGCATTGCAAGCCTTCCTCAAGAGAACGGAAAGAGAGGAAGTTAACAACTTAAAGGGACATCTCAAGCAGCTGGAAAAGGAAGAACATTCCAATCCCAAATCCAGTAGAAGAAAAGAAATAACCAGAATTAGAGCAGAATTAAATGAAATTGAAAACAAAAGGATTATAGAACAGATCAATAAATCAAAAAGTTGGATGAAAAAATCAACAAAATTGATAAACCTTTGGCCAACCTAACTGAGAAAAAAAGAATAAAGTCTCTAATCTTGTCAATCAGAAATGGTAAAGGTGAAATAACAACAGACTCTTTAGAAATTCAAGAAATCCTTAATGAATATTACAAGAAATTTTATTCCCAGAAATATGACAATCTGAAGGAAATTGACCAATACTTGGAAGCACATCATCTCCAAAGACTTAGCCAGAATGCAGTGGAAATGTTGAACAGACCTATATCAAGCTCTGAAATAGCATCAACTATACAAAATCTCCCTAAAAAGAAAAGCCCA